>NW_024433354.1:0-85649 GCF_017639785.1 Mesocricetus auratus | reverse complement strand
TTTTTCTGCTTGTAGTTAACTCCCTTGGGTTGTGGTTTTCCTTCCAGAACTTTCTGTAGGGCTGGGTTAGTGGATACATATTGTTTAAATCTGGTCTTGTCATGGAATATCTCATGTTCTCCAACTATAGTGATTGAATGCTTTCCTGGGTATAGTTGTCTGGGCTGGCATCCGTGGTTTCTTAATGTTGGTAGAATTCTATCCAGGACGACCTAGCTTTTAGAGATTCCATGGAGAAGTAAGGTGTGATTCTGATAGATTTGCCTTTGTATGTTAATTGGCCTTTTTCCTTTGCTGCTCTTAATATTCTTTCTTTATTCTGTATGTTCAGCATTTTTACTATTATGTGGCATGGGTATTTCCTTTTGTGATACACTCTGTTTGGTGTTCTGTAGGCTTCTTGCACATTCATTAGCATGTTTTCTTCTAGGATTTTGTTGAATATGTTTTCTGACCCTTTGAGGTGCATTTTTCACATTCTTCTATACCTATTTCTCTTAGGTTTGGTCTTTTCACAGTGTTCCATATTACCTGGATATTTTGTTTTAGGGATTTTTTGGACATAAAATTTTCTGTGGTCCATGAATCTATTCCCCCTAGTGTATCTTCAAGACCAGAGATTCTATCTTCCATTTCTTGTATTCTAATGGTTATGCTTGTATCTGTAGTACCTGCCCAGCTTTTCCCTTTCCAGCATTCTTTCAGACTGGATATTTATTGTCCCTATTTCAGCTTTCAACCCTTGCACTGTTTGAAATTTTCTTGTAATTTTTGCTTTTTCTTTTCCTCTCTTTCTTTCATTTGTTGAAATTTTTGGTTTGTCTTTTCTTCCATTTCTTGCATTTTCTGCATTTTTCGATTGTTTTTTCCTCCATTTCTTGCAATTCTTGCATAAAATAATCCCCCTACCTCTGCATCCAAAAAGTGAAATTTATGAAGTGTGCCTACATGCACAATTATGTTTAATAATTTATATCTAATTTCTGTGTATGTGTTTTGAGGAATTGTACACGTGTAGCTAATGAGTTGCTGCAGACGATGAAAGGTAGAAGAGAGAATCAGATATCCTAGAAATGGAGCTAGGAACATTGATAACCATGTGGATGTTGGGAAACAAACTTGGGTCCTTTAAGAAGATCTGCCTGTGCTTAAAACCACTGCACAACAGGAGTCTTATGATATGGTCAAAAGACACAATTTTCATCCCATCTCAAACTACAAGTTCAGAGTGAACCATTAGACCTCACGGTTTTCTCTTTCATTTCTCACAATGCCAATTTTACTTTTGAATTTCAATTAAAACTGCTTTTGCCAGGCATGCCTGGCACAATTTTAAATCCCAGTACAAAGGAGACAGAGGCACGTGGATCTCTTGAGTTTGTGGCTATTCTGCTCTACAGAGTGAGTTTCAGTACAGCCAAGATTGTTTCACTTATACACACTCTCAAAATAAAACCTGACAACTTTTCAAGCTCAGGGTGGTGTTGCAGTCCTCTTGTCCCAAAAGTTGGGAGGCAGAGAGAGCAAAACTCTGAGTTAAATACCTGATATTTGAACAAATTTTGAACCACAAAGCAAGGGTGACACCCCCTGGGAGATCAAGCAAACATGAGTCTTCAGATATTGATGGGATACTCCCACCACAACTAAGGGTAGAAGGGAACTTGCGCCCTGTCACAGGCTCAAATTCTGCTTGTCCTCGCTGGCATGTCCTGGCCTGCGAACTGCAAGCAGGTCAATTGAACCCTGGGGACCAAGCAACTATAAGCCTGTTGATGGTCCTGTGCTGGTCCTGCTCCCAACCATAAGGTGAGGTAGTGCCTCAGACCCACCTGTACCCACTGAGAGACCCATCAGTGTATTGTACCTACTTGTAACCTCTGGAAAACAATATTGTACTTGTAAACACCAAGAGAGAAGAGACCCTACCTGCACCCACTCCATGAAGGAATGCAAAGATGACATTATAAGCACACATTCAAAGACAGAAAAAATATGATGGTAAATTTGTTTAGGGACTTTACACCAGGAATATCTGAACATCTCTGTAGAGATCTTAAAAACAATTTCAATAAGATGATACATTCCCTAAAATAGGAAATGGGAAAAATCTTTAAAGAAATGGAAGAAAAGACTAACCAAAAATTGCAAGAATCAATTCAAACAGTGCAAGGCTTTTAATCTCAAATAGAGACAATGAAAGTGCACAGTCTGAGAAAATCTGAAATGAGAAAAGCTGAGTAAATGATGTGGAACTACAGATGCAGAAATAACCAAAATAATTCAAGTGATAGAAAAGAGGATAGAAGAAACTAAAGATTCACTAGGAGAAATAAATTCATTGATAAAATAAAGTCTTAACTCCAACAAATCACAAACTCACAAGATCCATGAAAATATGGGATACCATGAAAAGGCCAAACCTAACAATAATAGATATAGAAGTGAGTCAATGAACCCACCTCAAATTTGCCAAAATCATATTCTACAGAATCATAGAAGAAAACGTTTTGCCCTCCCATAACGACTACCCTGAGTCTGACCACAAATCAGTCTTTAGTGTCTTCTGGTCTTTTCCAGGTGCTTAAGGTGATTGGGCTGAGCCCTAACTCCTGAATCCCCTGGTTCCATCTCCCTGAGCATTTTCTACACCTAGAGAAGATCTGCCCCTCCTGGAAGGATCACCCTGAGTCTGCTCACACCTCAGTCTTCAGTTTCTTTGGTGCTATCCTGGTGCATGAGATGAGTGAGGGTGATGCTATGAGCCCCAACACCCTAGATCCCTGAATCTGTCTCCCTAGGCATTTTCTGTGCCTAGAGAGGACCTACAACTCCCTGAAGGATTACCCTGAGTCTACCCGCACTTGTGTCCTCCAGTCTTTCCTGCTGCTTAAGGTGATTGTGGGCGCTGCTCTGAGCCCCAACACTCTACATCCCCCAGCTCAGTGTCCCTGGGCATTTTCTGTGCTAGAGAGGACCTGTCACTCCTGGAAGGACCACCCTAGGGCTTCCCACACCTCATTCTTCAGTGTCCTTCGGTTCTTTCATGGTGTTTAAGATGAGTGGGGGCACTGCTCTGAGCCCCAAATCCCTACATTCCTGACTCCATCTCCCTGGGTACTTTCTATTCTTAGAGAGGACCTGTGCCTCCGGAAGGACCATCCTGATTCTGCCCACACCTCAGTCTTCATGGTCTTTCGGTCCTTTCTCAGTGCTTAAGGTGAGTGGGGACCCTGCTCTGAGCCCCAACTCCCTACATCACCGGTCTCTGTCTCTCTGGTCGTTTTCTGCACCTAGAGAGGACCTGTGTTCCCAGAATAACCCTGAGTCTGCATACACCTGTGTCTTCCACTCCTGTCCCTGTGCCAATGGTGGGTGGGTGCCCTGCTCTGAGCTACAACTCCCTATATCCCCCAGGTTCATCTAACTGGGCATTTTCAGTGCCTAGAGAGGACCTGCCCCTCCCAGAAGGACCAACCTGAGTCAGCCGATGCTCAGTCTTCAGTTACTTCTGTTCCTTTCCTGTTACTTAAGGTGAGAGGGGGCATGATCTGAGCCCCATCTCCCAACACCCCAGGCTCCATCTCCCTGGGCATTTTTTGCACCTACAGAAGACCTGCCCCTCCAAGAAGGATGACCCTGAATCTGCCCAAAATTCAGTCTTAGGTGTCTTCTGGTCCTTTCGTGGTGCTTAAGATGAATGAGGGCCATGATCAGAGACCCAACCCCTACATCTGAACCATATCCGTGGGCATTTTCTACACTTAGAGAAGACCTGCCCCTATTGGAAGGATCACCAACACTCTGCCCACACCTGTGTTTTCCAGTCCTTTCCTGGTGCTTAAAGTGAGTCAGGGCCCTGCTGTGAGCCTCAACTCCCTATATGCCTCGACTCTGTCTCCCAGGGCATTTTCTCCTCCGAGAGAAGAACTACAACTCCTGGAAGGACAACCGTGAGTAGGCCCACAGCTGTGTCTTCTGGTGCTTAAGGTGAGTGGGGGCCCTGCTCTGAGCCCCAACTCTCTACATCTACTACTCCATCTCCTTGGGTGTTTTCTGCACCCAGAGAAGACCTGTGCCTCCTGGAAGGATCACCCTGCGTCTGCCCACACCTGTGTCTTCTGGGCCTTTCCCAGTAATTAATGTGAGTGGGGGCCTTGCTCTGAGCCTCAACACCCTACATCCCCAGCTCCATCACCTAGGCATCTTCTGTGCCTAGAGAAGACCTGCTCCTCCTGGAAGTACAACCCTGAGTGTTCCCACACCTCAGACTTCACTGTCTTCCGATCCTTTAGGTCCTTATGTTGGGTGGGGGACCTGCTCTGAATCCCAACTCCCTTATCCCCAGCTCCATTTTCCTGGGTGTTTTCTGCACCTAGATAAGACCTATGCCTCCCGGTATGATCACCTCTCTGTCTTCCAGACCATTCCCATTGCTTAAGGTGAGTTGGGGCCCTGCTCTGAACCCCAACTCCCTACATCACTGGATCCATTTCCTTGGGACTTCCTGTGCCTATAGAAGACCAGCTCCCATGCAAGGATCAAACTGAGTCTGTGCATACCTCAGTCTTTAATGTCTTCTGGGACTTTCCCGGTGCTTAAGGACCACCCAGGATCTATGCAAACCTTAGTCTTCAGTGTCTTCTGGTCCTTTCCTGATGCTAAATGTGAGTGGGGTGCTTCTCAATTCCCTACATCCCTGGCTTTGTCTCTCTGGACATTTTCTCTGCCCAGAGAAGTCCTACACCATCCAGAAAGACATACCTGAGTCTGCACACACCTGCCTTCAGTGTCTTCTGGTCGCTTCCTTGTGTTTAAGGTGAATGGGAACCCTGCTCTGAGCCACAACTCCATGATTCTGTCTCCATGGGCATTTACTGCACTTAGAGAAGACCTATGATTCCTAGAAGGATCACCCTGAATCTGCCCACGTTTCTTTCTTCCAGTCATTTGCTGGTGCTTAATGTGAGTGGGTGCCCTGCTCTGAGCCCCAACACCATCATCCCAAGCTCCATTACCCATGCATTTTCTGTGCTTAGAGAAGACCTGTCCCTTCCAGAAGGACCACCCTGAGTCTTCTCACACCTCAGTTTTCAGTGTCTTCTGGTCCTTTAGGTGCTTAATTTGGCTAGGGGCCCTGATCTGAACCCCAACTCCTGTATCCCCGATTCCATCTCCCTGGGTGTTTTCTGTACCTAGATAAGACCTATGCCTGCTGGTATGATCACCCTCAGTCTTACCACAGCTGTATCTTCCAGTCTTTTCCCAGTGCTTAAGGTGAGTGGGTCCCTGCTCTGAGCCTGAACTCCCTACATCCCCGGCTCCTTCTCCCTTGGCATTTTCAGGAACTATAGAAGACCTGTCCACCCCTGGAAGCACCAAGTTGAGTATGCACACACCTTAGTCTTCAGTGTCTTTTGGTCCTTGCCTAGTGCATAAGGTGAGTGGGAGCCCTGCTCTGATCCCAAACTTCCTACATTCCTGAAATGTATGCCAGGGCTTTTACTGCGACTAGAGAAGACCTATGCTTTCTGGGAGGATCATGCTGAGTTATCCCACACCTGTGTCTTCTGGTCCTTTCTGGTGCTTAAGGTGAGTAGGAGACCCAACTCTCTACATCCTTGGCTCCATCTCTCTGGGTGTTTTCTGTTCCTAGATAAGACTAGCACCTCCTGGAAGGATCATCCTGAATCTGGCCATACCTGTGTCTTCTGGTCCTTTCCCAGTGATTAAAGTGGGTGGGGACTCTCCTCTGAGGACCAATTCCCTACATCCCCAGCTGCATCTCCCTAGGCATTTTCTGTGCCTAGAGAAGACAAAGGTCTCCAGGAAGGATCACCCTGTGTCTGCCCACATTTGTGTCTTCCTGTCTTTCCTGTTGCTTAAGGTGAGTGTGGCCCCTGTTCTGAGCAGCAACTCCCAACTGCCCCGGCTCCATCTCCCTGGGTGATTTATCTGTCTAGAGAAGACCTTCACCTCCCAGAAGCAACATCCTGAATCTGCCCATACCTCAGTCTTCAGTATCTTCCAGTCCTTTCCCGGTACTTCAGATGAGTGGGGGCCCTGCTCTGAGTCTCAACTCCCTGCATTCCTGGGTCAGTCTCCCTGGATGTTTGCTGAACCTATAGGGGACCTATGCCTCCTGGAAGAATCACCCTGAGTCTGCCCCACCTGTGTCTTCCAGTTTTTTCCTGCTACTTAATGTGAATGGGGACGTGGTCTGAGCCTCAAATCCCTATGTCCCCCTCTCCATCTCCATGGGAGTTTGATGCACCTAGAGAAAAACTATGCCTCTCACAAGGATCACACTGAATCTGCCCACACTTGTCTTATGGTCCTTTCCTGCTGGTTAATGTGAGTGAGGGACCTGCTCTGATGCCCACCTCCCTACATCCACTGTCTCTATCTCCCTGTGCATTTTCTGTGCCTAGAGGTGACCTGGCCCTCTTGGTAGGATGACCGTGAGTCTGTGCACACCTCAGTATTCATTATCTTTCCGTCCTTTTCTGGTGCTTAAGTCCTCTCTGATATCTGTTTTGTTCTTGACAGGGTTGCAGACTCACCTTCATCCACTGAAATATTTTACCTGCTTGAACTCACTGGACAGGATCCTTAGACCCAAACCCATCAGGTATGGAAGTGACCCCATGAGCTCCCACTGAAAGAAAGAATGGGAAAAAGGCAATAGAAAAACAGAGCCAACAATAGTGGAACCAATATGGTAACACCAGCATCTAGCAAGTCTATAACAGCAAGATCTGAACATATAAACACAGATGAAACAGAAAAAAATGACCTTCAAAACAACCTCCTGAAATTGATGGATGCCCTCAAAGAGGACATGAGAAAATCCCTTAAAATATGGAAGAAAACACAAACCAAAAAATGCAAGAAATTAACGAATCCTTTAATGAAAGCAAGGACAGCCAAGAAAAAAATCAAACAGATGAAGGAAACAATTCAATCAGTTTAAGAACTCAAAACCGAAAAGGAGACAATCAGAAAAACACAAAGCGAGGTAATGCTAGAATTCAAAAGGCTGAATAAACAATCAGGAACTAAAGATGCAAGCATAACTAACAGAATATAAGAGATGGAAGACAGAATCTCGTGCAATGAAGATAAAATAGAGGAAATAGATTCATCGACAAAAGAAAGTCTTAAATCAGCAAATGCTTATCACAAAATATCCAGGAAATGTGAGACACCATGAAAAGACCAAATCTAAGTATAATAGGTATAGAAGAGTGGATATAGAAAATGTGGTACATTTACACAATGGAGTACTATTCAGCAGAAAAAACAATGGAATCATGAAATTTGCAGGCAAATGGATGACACTAGTAGAAACCATCCTGAGTGAGGTAACCCAGTCACAAAAAGAGAAACATGGCATGTACTCTCTCATATATGGATTTTAGGCTGGGGAGTGCCAGCCTAAATCCTATGGCGAGAGGGTCTGGGAAACAGAAACTTCATTTAGTAGCTGATCGAAGAAGAGGCAGACTCCCTCGGTTAAGTACTGAGCTGAACTCAAGAAAGCCAGTAACAGAGATGGAGTACTGATGACCAAAGGATTAAGACTGGGCTATTTTAACCCCCAGAAAGAGCTGACCTGACAAAGGTTAAATCTTGAATCCCAGGCATCAGCCTGGGAATCCAGCATGGGACTGATCAAGACCCCCTGAATCTGGGTGTCAGTGAGGAGGCCTAGGGAATCTATTGAGCCTTGGGCAGCAGACCAGTACCCATCCCAAGTATACACACGGACTTTGGACTCCCATAGAACAATGTGAGGTGCACTCTCACCCGGAACACTTGGGGAAGGGCCTAGGCCCTGCCCTATATGAAATGACAGACTATGGACACCCCCATGGAGGGCCTCACCCTCCCTGGGGGAATGAGGTGATAACAGGGCAGGGGTTTGGGGGGAGGGCAAGGGAGGAGGGGAGGGAAAGGTAGAGGGACCTGAAACTGACTTGTGAAGCGACCTTGTTTCTTATCTAAATTTAAACTGGAAAATAAAATAAAAAAAAGAATAATAGGTATAGACGAAGGTGAAGTATCCCAGCTCAATGGTGCAGAAAACATATTCAACATCATAGAAGAAAAATTTCCCAACCTGAAGAAAGAGATGCCTATGAAAGCACAAGAAGCTTAACAAACACCAAATAGACTGGATCAAGAAAAAAATGTCCCTTCTCCATCTAATAATCAATTCACAAAACATACAATATAAAGAACAAATATTAAAAGCAGAAAAGGAAAGAAGGCAAAGTAATATTAAAGGCAAACCTATCAGACTTACGCCTGATTTCTCCATGGAAACTCTGATAGCCAGAAGCTCCTGGATAGATATGCTATCAACACTAAGAGACCACAGATTCCAGGCCAGACATCTATTCCCAGCAAAACTCTCAATCACTATAGGTGGAGAAAACAAGATATTCCATGACAAAACCTGATTTTTACAATAGGTATCCACAAATCCAGCCCTAGAGAAAGTTCTAGAAGGAAACTTTGACCCAAGGAAGTTAACTACACTCAATATAACAAGTGAAATAGATAATAGATAATTTAACTATACCAGAAATCAGAAATAGGAGAGAAACTCAAACAAAACCACCACGAAAAACCAATCCAAACCAAACAAGAATCAAAAATGGTCATTAATATCCCTGAATATCAATAGCCTTCACTCACCTTTAAAAAGACAAAGGTTAACAGAATAGATATGAAGACAGAATCCATCTTTCTGCAGCATACAAGAAACACATCTCAATTTCAAAGACAGACACTCCCTCAAGGTTTAGGTTTGGGCAAAGATTTTCAAATCAAATGGATATAAGAAGCAAGTGGGTATAGCTACCCTAATATCTAAAAATTAGACTTCAAACTAAAATTAATCAAAAGAGATGAAGAAGACCATTTCATATTCATCACAGGAAAAATCAATCAGGAAAATGACCCAATTCTGAACATATGTGCCCCAAATATAAAGGCACCCATGTTCACAAAAGAAACATTACTACAACTCAAATCACACATTAAACCCCACACACTTGCAGTAGGACACTTCAATACCCCATTCAAACCACTGGAAAAGTCCACTAGACAGAAACTTAACATAGAAACAATGGAAATAACAGAAGGTATCACAAAATTGGGTTTAACAGACATCTATAGAACAGCAAACTCAAACAAAAAGAATATACCATTCTACTCAGCACCACATGTAACCTTCTCTAAAATGGACCACATAATTGGCAGTAAAGCAATCCTCAACAGATATCAAAATATTGGAATAACACCCTTTATCCTGTCGGACCACTATGGCTTAAAAATAGAATTCAACATCAACAGAAAGCTCACAAATTTAGGAAACTGAACAATGCTCAATGGCATCATCCCTGGGGAAAGGAAGAAATAAAGAAATAAAAGACTTCCTAGAATTCAATGAAAATGAAGGCACAACATACCCAAAATTTTGGGATACTTTGAAAGAAGTTCTAAGAGGAAAATTCATAGCAGTGAGTACCCATATGATGAAACTGGAGAACTGCCACATTACAGAATATACAAAATACCTGAAAGCGCTAGAACAAAATGAAACAAAGTCACACAGGAAGAGTACAAGCCAGGAAATAATCAACTTGATAGATGAAATCAATGGTGTAGAAAGTAAGGAAACAGTGCAAAGAATCAATGAAATAAAGAGTTGGATCTTTGAGAAAATCAACAAGATAGACAAATATTTATCAAACCTAACTAAAAGACAGAGAGAGAACATGCTAATTAACAAAATCAGAAATGAAAAAGGAGACATACCAACAGACATTGGTAAAATCCAGAGCATCATCAGGTCATTCTTTGAAAATCCATACTCTACTAAATTGTAAAATCTAAAGAAAGTGGATGATTTTCTGGATAGGATATAACTTACCCAAATTAAATCAAGAAGAGATGAACAATTTAAACATATATCTATATGCCCTGAGGAAATATAAGCAGCCATAAAAATATTCCAAACAAGAAAATCCCAGGGCCAGATATTTCCTTGAATTCACAGAGCTCCTACTGATTATGCCTCTTATGTCAAGAGGTTAAAAAAAGGTGAGCCTTACCTTGCCCGAAGAAAATTCCATTTCCACTTGTAGATATAATAGTTTGGGTGAGAGTGCCACCCTTGGTCAATATTTGATATAACATTGGCTTTTCTCTTTGTTTGACCATTTCCCATGTAAAGCATTCTATAGATATAGTAGGTTTATTCATTGCCAGATGAGACCAGACAGATGTTTCTTCTGCAAGATTATTCAGAACTTTCACAGTGTGTTTTGTAATGGACTCTTATAGAGAACCAGGATGCTGATTTCCAACTTTCACATAAGGATAACAATGCTGGTTTTCTTATTTAATGAAAGACCCCTGAAGTTCTGATGTTCTCACATACACATCTGAGGAAAAGTTGGTCCACCATGATAGTCTCCATCATGCATATTGCCTGGATGTACGGTTTCTTTCCATCAAGAGCCATGAGCATGCTGCATGACATTGTACAGTTGTTTAGGCAGCAATGTTGTATTATGTCGATCTATAAAATGAGATGCTACAAGTGTAATTCACCATGAATATTCTATTTGTCTCTCCTATTCTGTTATCCTTGGATTTAATAGACTATTCCTTTAATAAGAATGTTGTTCCCAGACTGTTTGGGTATGTTCTGTTCATTCTCATAGAGCATATATATATATATATATATATATATATATATATATATGCAGTACTCAGATCAAACTGTGACTCTTGTTAGAGCCTGAAAATATTCAATGAGCAGCTACTCTATAACCCTTGTTACTTAGGGATACAAACAATGACTTCTGTCAAAAGATTAATGTTGAGAATCAGGCACAATTATGGTTTTTGTGAGGTCAGGTTTTGCCGCCTGACATGGAACGACCCATTTTATCTATGTTATAAATGCATTCCTCCTCCTCCAGATAAAAAAAACCTTCAACATGAGCTATAACAAGCTTCAGGTGATGATGAGAGCTTCTTGCAGTACGCATCCCAGTCAAGTGACCTTCCAAGCTATAGTCCTCTCACCACATTGTATTGACAATGGCCAAAGTTGTTCATTTTAAAACCATTTTCTGACTTGTACTCCATCCATAAAATCAATTTTTAACTCCTTAAAGGGAACATTTACAAATATATAAAGTGAAATAAGATAGTAATAAGGGGGAAGAAATAAAGGAATAGCCCAAAGAAGAAGAATAACAAAGACACACAAGACATAAATGTACATAAAAATGGTTAGGAGGGAATAGTAGAGGATGAATAATGGGAAGGGGGAAATTAGCAGGGAAGTAGGAGAAAGAAGCAAAGAAGGTCAAATATAAGAGGGATGCAAATAATTATTTAGTAAGGAATGCATAATATATATATATATAAATATAGAAATTCATAATTTATACATGGACTAATTATATATATCAAATGTGAGGATATATTCTTATATATAGTATATATAAGCTTACATAATAGAAATTAGTGAGAACTAAGCCATTAATATGGTAGTAAAACAATATATTTGGTTTTGTAGAAACATGGTGAGAATATTTATTATCTTTTAATGTAAAAAGGAAGGAATATTAATATTCTTTGAAGAAATTCACATAATAAAAATGAAGTACAAAACTCATTTTTTTCAAAATAACAGTTTACACTCAACTCCAAGGGAAGAGCCCAAAATAATCAAGGCTCAATATGACACCAAATAAATTCAAATTTCCCATGTGGTGCTGATATTCTGTATCAAATCTCTTGTGCCTTCAGAGAAACTAAGTTCAGCAGTTGTCAAATTAGGAAAAGACACATACCCAGAATCAACCTCAGTCTAACCTAAGAATTGTCAGAAAACATTTCTGAACACAGATATGAAGGAAATGGTGGATAAGTTTGAGTCTTTAAGTTTCTTAGTCAAGAGTTTTACTTATGGGAAAGAACATCAACCATCAAAATTCATTGCAAAACTTCTGCACAGACTATGTTCAATGAGATTGACTCCTCATGGCATGGTTAAATAGTTCCAGTTGCTTGGCCAAGGCTGATTGGGAGACTCACCTCAATGTATGCTGACATTAATGTTTGTACCATGGCACATGCCTCGGGAAATGAAAACACACAAATATAGCATTGCCTCTTAACTGCTACCTCTTTTTTTGGCCCATGGTAAACTGCCAGCTTCCTGAGCCTCCCTTTGGTCCAGTGTAGCCAGGCAACAATTATGAGTCAACAGTTGGTCTTAACTTTTGTCACAAAAGACTGACTAACCTGTTCCCTCTGCAGGCTAGTTAATGATGTA
Source organism: Mesocricetus auratus (assembly GCF_017639785.1). Classification (NCBI taxonomy): domain Eukaryota; kingdom Metazoa; phylum Chordata; class Mammalia; order Rodentia; family Cricetidae; genus Mesocricetus; species Mesocricetus auratus. The sequence continues at coordinate 73,282 of NW_024433354.1, read as the reverse complement.
TATCTTCCTGTATTTGGGGGTGCCTGGCAGTGTGATCAGGACCTGTCACTGATGCATGAGCTGAAATTTTGGAACCTGTTCCCCAAGCTTCAATTCCCCCTAAGTTTTGAGGCAGGGGGAAATACTTGTTCCTAAACTCAACATGATATTTAAGGGTTTCTTAACACCCAAGATAGGTCTCATCTTTTCTGAAAGGTGGAAGAGTTGATGAGAAGAAGCTGGAGTTGGGGAGATAGACTGGGAAGAAAGGAGGTAGGACAAACTGTGAATTGTATGTAAATAACTAAAAAATGCTAAAGAATAGATAAATGTGTTGAGATTATATATATCTTTCCTAATTGCTTCAGCAACTTTTTTGACTTCTTTTGGGCTGACATTTCTGCCATATTTATTCCTTCTTAATTAATAATAATTAATAATAGGAATGAAGAAGCAAATAAGGCCAAGTGTGGGAGTGAAACACAAATACAAAGGTAATATTTAATTAGGAAATTATACAAACACATACATATAAATATGTATATAGAATAAAAGTTCCTAGATAAACTAATGTATATATATATGGTATATGTAGATATTTTACATATATGAAATATATATTAGTTTATGTTTCAAAAATATTTTGGAAAATGCATGAATGTGTTAAAATGTAAGCACTTGTTTTGTAGACATATGTGGGAAGGATATTACTGTATTTTTATCTAATATAAAAATGTAAGTAATTTTAATGATATGAAGACAGAACACAAACTTCTGCTGCATACAAGAAACTCACTTTAACTTCAATAACAGAAATTTTCCTAGAGTAAATGGTTGGGAAATATTTCCAATAATGTAGACATAAGAAAAAAGTTGGTGTAACTATCATTGTATCTATCAAAGTTAATCTGAATAAAGGTTTGTCTATCTTGTTGATTTTCTCAAGGAAACAATTTTTGTTACATTGATTTTTTATATTGTTTTCTTAGCCTCTGCTTTATTGATTTCAGCCTGCAATTTGATTATTTCTTGGTTTCTACTCCTCCTGGGTGAGTTTGCTTCCTTGTGTTCTAGAGCTTTCAGCTATGCTGTTAATTCTCTTGTAAAACTATTCTCCAGTTTCTTCAAGCAGGCACTTGGTGCAATGAACTTCTGCTGTAGCACTGCTTTCAAAATGTCCCAAAGGTTTGGGTATCTATCATGTGTCTTCATTCTCATTGAATTCTAGGAAGTCCTTGATTTCTTTTTTTCTTTCTTCTTTGACCCAGGAATGGTGTAATTGTGCAATATTCAACTTCCATGATTCTGTAAGATTCCTGCAATTTGCATTGCTGTTGAATTCATTTTTTATTTATTTTTAAGTTTAAATTGAGATTAGAAACAAGGTTGCTTCACAAGTGAGTTCCAGGTCCCTCTCCATTTTCCTCCCCTCCTCCCATGACCTCCTTCCAACCACTCCCAATATCCCCTCATTTCGCAGGGAGGGTGAGGCCACCATGGGGTTATCCATAGTCTGTCATTTCATACAGGGAATGGCCTAGACCCTCCCCCAAGAGTTCAGGGTGAGAGTGCATCTCTCATTTTTGGATGGAAGTCCAAAGTCTATTTGTATAATCGGGATGAATACTCACCTACTGCCCAACGCTCAATAGATTACCTAGGACTCCTCACTGACAACCCCAGTCAGGATGTCTTGATCAGTCCCATGCTGGATTCCCAGGCGTCAGCATGAGATTGAAGAGCTAACCCTTGTCAGGTCAGTTGTTTCTGGGGGTTAAACCAGCCCAGTATTAATCCCTTTGTTCATCAGTCCTCCTTCTCTGTTACTGGCTTTCTTCAGTTTGGGTCAATGCTTATCCATTGGAGCCTGCTTCTTCTTCCATTAGCCACTGAATAAGATTCTGTTTCCCAGACTCTCTGGCCAAGGGATTGTAGGCTGGCACTCCCCAGATCGATGGCTAAAATCCATATATGAGAGAGTACATGCCATATTTCTCTTTTTGTCACTGCGTTACCTCACTCAAGATGGTTTCTTCCAATGTCATCAATTTGCCTTCAAATATCAGGATTCCATTGTTTTTTCTGCTGAATAGTACTCCATTGTGTAAATGTACCACATTTTCTCTATCCACTCTTCGGTTGAGGGGCATCTAGTTTGCTTCCAAGTTCTGGCTATTACAAATAATGCTGCTATGAACATAGTGGATCAGACATCCTTGTTGTTTGAATGGGCATCTTTTGGATGTATGCCTAAGAGTGGATTTGCTGGGTATTGTGGTAGATTTATTCCCATTTTCCTCAGGAAACTCCATACTGATTTCCAAAGTGCTGAACAAGTTGGAACTCCCACACAGCAATGGAGGAGTGTTCCCCTTTTACCACATTCTCTCCAGCATAAATTGCTGTTGGTGTTATTGATTTTAGCCATTCTGACAGGAGCGTAATAGTATCTCAGAGCTGTTTTGATTTGCATTTCCCTGATGGCTAAGGATGTTAAGCACTTTCTCAAGTGCCTCTCAGGCATTTTAGAATCCTTTAATGAAAATTCTCTATTTAGTTCTGCAGCCCACTTTTTAATTGGATCCTTTGGTGTTTTGGAGACTTACTTCTTGAGTTCTTTATAAACTTTGGAGATCAGCCCTCTGTCAGATGGGGGTTAGTGACTATGTTTCCCATTCTGTGGCCTGCCTTTTTGTCTTGCTGACTGTGTCCTTTGCTTTACAGAAGCTTCTCTGTTTCAGAAGGTCCCATTTATTAATTGTTGATATCACTGTCTGTGCTACTGGTGTTATGTTCAGGAAATTGTCTCCTGTACCAATTCGTTCAAGGGTACCACCCACTTTCTCTTCTATGAGGTTCAGTGTGGCTGGATTTATGTTGAGGTCTTTGATCCATTTGGACTTAAGTTTTGTGCATAGTGATAAACATGGATTGATTCGTATTCTTCTACATGCCAGGCTCCAGTAATGCCAGCACCATTTGTTGAAGATGCTTTCTTTATTCCATTGTATATTTTTAGCTTCTTTGTCAAAGATCAGATGTTCATATGTGTGTGGGTTAATACCCGGGTTTTCAATTCGATTCCATTGGTCTACCTGTCTACTTTTGTGCCAATCCCAAGTTCTTTTCAGGACTATAGCTCTATAATACAGCTTGAGGTCAGGGATGGTGATGCCTCCGGACATTGCCTTGTTGAACAGGGTTGTTTTGGCATTCCTGGGTCTTTTGTTTTTCCATACAATACTGATCAATTGTTCTTTCAAGGTCTGTGAAGAATTGTGCTGGTATTTTAATGGGGATTACATTGAATTTGTAGTTTGCTTTTGACAGGATTGCCATTTTTAATACATTGATTCTACCTATCCAAGAGCATGGGAGATCTTTCCATTTTCTGAGGGCTTCTTTAATTTCTTTCTTTAAAGATTTAAAGTTCTTGTGATACAGGTTTTTCACTTGTTTAGTTAGCGTTACCCCAAGATATTTTATGATGTTTGTGGCAATTGCAATGGGTGATGTTTCTCTGATTTCTTTCTCAGCCTTTTTATCATCTGTATATAATAGGGCTACTGATTTCTTGAGTTGATCTTGTAGCCTGCCACTTTGCTGAAGGTGTTAATCAGCTGTAAGATATGCCCAGTAGAGTTCTTTGGGTCATTCATGTAAACTATCATATCATCTGCAAACAGTGAAAGTTTAACCTCTTCCTTCCAAATTTGTATCCCCTTGGTCCCCCTTTGTTGTCATATGGCAATGGCTAGAACTTCAAGTACAATGTTGAAAATGTAGGCAGAGAGTGGACAGCCTTGTCTAGTTTCTGATTTTAGAGGAATTGCGTTGAGTTTCTGTCCATTTAGTTTGATGTTGGCTATTGGTTTACTTTATATAGCTTTTATTATGTTTAAGTATGTCCCTGTTATCCCAGATCTCTCCAAGTCCTTTATCATGAAGGGGTGTTGGATTTTGTCAAAGGCTTTATCAGCATTTAGTGAGATTGTCATGTGATTTTTGTTTTTCAGCTTGTTTATATGGGGGATTATGTTGATGGATTTTCATATGTTGAACCATCCCTGCATCACTGGGATGAAACCTAATTGATCATGGTGAATGATTGTTCTAATGTGTTCTTGGATCCGATATGCCAGTATTTTATTGAGTATTTTTGCATCAATGTTCATGAGGGATATTGGATTGAAGTTGTCTTTCCTAGTTTTCTCTTTGTGTGGCTTGGGAATCAAGGTTATTGAAGCCTCATGGAAAGAGTTTGGCAAAGACCCTTCTGCTTCTATTACATGGAATACTTTGAGAAGAATTGGAATAAGCTGTTCTTTGAATTTCTGGAAGAATTCTGCACTGAAGTCATCTGGACCTGGGCTTTTTTTGGTTGGGAGACTTTTGATAACTGCTTCTATATCAAAAGGGGTTATAAGTCTATTTAAATTGCTTATCTTTTCTTGATTTAATTTTGGCAAGTAATAGCTATCCAGGAAGTCATCCATTTCCTTTAAATTTTCAAATTTTGAGGAGTACAGGTTTTCAAAGAATGACCTGGTAATTCTCTGAATTTCCTCAGAGTCCGTTCTTATGTCCCTCTTCTCATTTCTGATTTTGTTAATTTACATGTTCACTCTCTGCTGTTTGGTAAGTTTGGACAAAGGTTTGTCTATCTTCTTGATTTTCTCAAAGAACCAACTCTTCATTGCATTGATTCTTTGTTTTGCTTTCTTAGTTTCTACTTTATTGATTTCAACCTTCAATTTGATTATTTCCTTGCATCTACTCCTCCTGGAGGAGTTTGCTTCTTTGTGTTCTAGAGCTTTCAGCTATGCTGTTAATTCTCTAGTATAAGTATTCTCCAGTTTCTTCATGTGGGCACTTAGTGATAAGAACTTCCTCCATACCAATGCTTTCATAGTGTCCCAGAGACTGTATGCTGTGTCTTCATTCTCATTGAATTCTAGGAAGTCTTTAATTTCTTTTTTTATTTCTTCTTTCACCCAGGTATGGTGAAGTTGTGCATTATTCAATTTCCAAATGTTTGTAGGTTTCTGCAATTTGTTTTGTTGTTGAATTCTAATTTTAAAGCATGGTGGTCTGATAAGATGCATGGAGTTATTCGAATTTTTTTGAAGCCGCTGCGGTTTGATTTCTTGCCAAGTATGTGGTCGATTTTGGAGAAGGTTCCATGTGGTGGTGAGAAGAAGGTATATTCTTTTTTATGTGGATGAAATGTTCTATAGATATTTGTTAATCCCAGTTGTGTAATTACTTCTATTAGACCCTTTGCTTCATTGTTGATATTCTGTCTGTTATTCCTGTCTAATGGTGAGAGTGGTATGTTGAAATCTCCCACTATAAGTGTGTGGTGCTTTATATGTGATTTCAGTTTTAGTAATTTTGTTAGGAATGAGGATGCCTTTGTCTTTGGGGAAAAGATGTTCAGGATAGACACTTCATCATGGTGGATTTCACCTGTGATATGTATGTATTGACCTCCTTCATCTCTTTTGATGGATTTTATTTTAAAGTCTAATTTGTTAAATATTAGGGTTGCTACCCCTGCTTGTTTCTTGGGTCCATTTGATTGCAAAAATTTTCCCAATATTTAACTCTCAAGTAATCTCTGTCTTTGAGGGTGAGGTGTGTTTTTGTATGCAGCAGAAAATGGGTTCTGTCTTCAAATCCATTCTGCTAGCCAGTGTCTTTTCATGGGTGAGTTATGGCCATTAATGTTGAGGGATATTAATGACCATTGATTGCTCATCCTTCTTCGATTTGCAATTGTTGTTGTTGGTGGAATTATGTGTGGAATTTCACCTCTTTGTTCTTTTGACTGTTGGTAGAGAGGTATTCTCTAATGCTTGTTTTTCTGGTTGTAGTTAATTTCCTTGGGTTGGATTTTTCCTTCCAAAACTTTCTGTAGTCCTGGGTTAGTGGATACGTATTGCTTAAATCTAGATTTGTCATGGAATATCTTGTTTTCTCCATCTATAGTGATTGAGAGCTTTGCTGGTGTAGTAGTCTGGGCTGGCATCCATGGTCTCTTATTGTTGGTAGAATATCTATCCAGGACCTTCTCGCTTTCAGAATTTTCATGGAAAAGTCAGGTGCAATTGTGATAGGTTTGCATTTATATGTTACTTGGCCTTTTTCTTTAGCTGTTCTTAATATTCTTTCTTTATTCTGTATATTTGGGGTCTTGATTATTTTGTGAGGAGGGGACTTTTTTGATCCACTCTATTTGGTGTTCTATAAGCTTCATGTACCTTCATTGGCATGTCTTTCTTAAGGTTGTGAAAGTTTTCTTCTATGATTTTGTTGAATATGTTTTCTGCCCCTTTGAGGTGATTTTCTTCTCTTTCTTCTATAACTATTATTCTTAGGTTTGGCCTTTTCATGGTGTCCCATATTTCCTGGATGTTTTGTGTTAAGGATATTTTTGGACTTAAAATTTTTGGTTGATGAATCCCTTTCTCCTAGTGTATCTTCAACACTTGAAATCCATCTCTTGTATTCTGTTGGTAATGCATATATCGGTAGAACCTGACCGTTTGCTCAGGTTTTCTGTTTCCTGCCTTTTTCAGATAGTGTTTTTTATTGTCTCTATTTCAGTTTTCAAGCCTTGCACTGTTTGCATTGTTTCTTGCTATATTTTGTTTATCTTTTAGTCCATTTGTTGCCTTTTATGAATTTTTTGATTTGTTCTTTCTTCCATTTCTTGAATTTTTTGTTTTGCTTTTTCTTCCATTTCTTGCATTTTTTGCTTTGTTTCTCCTTCCATTTCCTGACTTTTTTTGCTTTGTTTCTTCTTCCATTTCTTGTATTTTTTGGTTTGTTTTTTCATCCATTTCTTTGAGGGATTTTCCTGTATCCTATTTTAGGACCTCTATCATTTTCATGAAAGTGGCTTTAAGGTCATTCTTTTCTGCTTCATTTGCATTGGAATGTTGGAGTCTTGCTGGTGTGGAGTCTCTAGAATATGGTGGTGTCATGTTTGTTTTTCTGTTGCTGAGTGTGTTTTTGTATTGTCTCTTTCCCATCTCTTCTTCTATTGGAAGCAGAATGAGCCCCTTAATAGTCTGGTAGTAAGTGGACCAGAGTTCCCTTTTGGTGGGTGCCAGCAAGTCCAATAATCTGGTAGTTCTTCTATTCCTTGTCCTAGTTCTGGTCCCGTGGGTGGAGAAGGAGACCAGGAATCTGGGGTGCTTAGCCTCCCCCTGGTCCCCTGGTCCTTTTGCAGGATCTCGCTGGTGTCCTGGTCTAGTTGTTGGGAGAGAAGACCTGGAGTCTGGGGTGTTTGTATCCCTCCAGGATTGGAAGCTCTGTGCAGTTCCCAGGTAGTCCCCAGGCACTGGAACACAGGCCCCCATGGAGAGCCTCTTGTACTATGTCCTGCAAGAACAGCTGGTCCCCTGGTCTCCCTGGCTCCTCTGGTTTCCTGGTCTCATTGGTGGGAGAGAGAACCTGGAATTTAGGGTGCTTGGCTCCTGCTGGTATTGGAAGCTGTGTGCAGTTCCCAGGCGATCCCCAGTCACTGGAACACAGGCCCAGATGCAGGGTCTGTTTTACCTCCTCCTGCCAGTACGGTTGAATTCTAATTTTAACACATGGTGTTCTGATAAGGTGCATGAAATTATTACAACTTTTTGTAACTTGTGAGATTTGATATGTTGCCAAGTATGTGGTCGATTTTTGAGAAGGTTCCATGTGGCTCTGAGAAGAATATATATTCTTTTTGATTTGGATGGAATTTTTTATAGATATCTGTTAATCCCAATTACATCAATACTTCCATTATCCACTTTGCTTCTTTGTTAACTTTCTGTCTGGCAGTCGTGTTTATGAGTGACAGTGGGGTGGTGAAGTCTCCCACTATAAGTGTGTGGTGCTTTATATGTGATTTGAGTTTTAGTAATGTTTCTTTTATGAATGTTGGTGCCTTTGTATTTGGGTCATAGATGTTCAAAATTAAAACTTCAACTTGGTGGATTTCTACTGTGATGAGTATGAAGTGTGTTTCTTCATTTCTGTTGATTTATTTTATTTTAAAGTCTAATTCATTAGATATTAGTATTGCTGCCCCCGCTTGTTTCTTGTGTCCATTTGATTGGAAAATCTTATCCCAACCACTAACTCTGAGGTAATATCTACCTTTGAGGCTGAGGTGTGTTTCTTGTATGCAGCAGAAGGATGGGTTCTGTCTTTGAATTCATTCTGTAAGCCTGTGACGCTTTATGTGTGAGTTAAGACCATTAATGTTGAGGGATATTAATGACCACCGATTGCTCATTTTTGTTTGGTTTGTAATAGTGGATCGTGTTGGAAATATATATGGATTTCCTCCTCTTTTCTTTTGGCTGTTTGTAAAGTGGGATTATTTATTGTCTATGTTTTTCTGGTTGTATTTAACTTCCTTGGGTTGGGGTTTTCCTTCCAGATCTTTCTGGAGGGCTGGGTTAGTGGATACATAGTGTTTAAACCAGTTTTTTTCATGGAATATATTGTTTTCTCCATATATAGTGATTGAAAGCTTTGCTGGGTATAGCAGTGTGGGCTGTCATCCATGGTCTCTTAGTGTTGGTAGAATATCTATACAGTACCTTCTGGTTTTCAGATTTTCCATGGAGAATTAGGTGTGACTCTTATATTTTTGCCTTTGTTTATTACTTGGCCTTTTTCCTTTGCTGCTCTTAATATTCTTTCTTTCTTTTTGTTTTTTTTTTTGGTTTTTCGAGACAGGGTTTCTCTGTGGCTTTGGAGGCTGTCCTGGAACTCGCTTCGTAGTCCAGGCTGGTCTCGAACTCACAGAGATTCGCCTGCCTCTGCCTCCCGAGTGCTGGGATTAAAGGCGTGTGCCACCAACGCCCGGCTTAATATTCTTTCTTAATCCTGTATGTTCTGGGTTTTTACTGTTATCTGAATAGGGCATTTCCTTTTGTGGTCCACTCTGTTTAGTGTTCTGTAGGCTTCTTTTAATTTCATTGTCATGTCTTTCCTTAATTTGAAAAGTTTTCTTCTGAGACTTTATTGATTATTTTTCTGCCTCTTTGAGGTAGATTACTTCACTTTCTTCTGTACCTATTATTCTTTTTTTTAATTTTAAAATTTATTTATTTATTATGAATACAACATCTTGCCTCCATGTATGTCTGCAGGCCAGAAGAGGGCACCAGATTGAATTGTAGATGGTTCTGAGCCATCATGTGGTTGCTGGGAATTGAACTCAGGACCTCTGGAAGAGCAGACAGTGCTCTCCAGCCCTGTACCTATTATTCTTAGGTTTGTTCTTTTCACAGTGTCCCATGTTTCCTGGATAATTTGTTTTAGGCATTTGTTGGACTTAACATTTTCTTTGGATGATGAATGTATTTCCCCTAGTGTGTCTTCCACACCTGAGATTGTGTCTTCCGTCTCTTGTATTATATTGTTTATGCTTGTATCTTTATTACCTGACCATTTTCCCAGATTTTGTTTCCAGTATTTCTTCACACTGTGTTTTTTATTGTCTCTATTTCAGCTTTCAACACTTTCTTTGTTTAATTGTTTCTTGTAATTGTTGCTTTGTCTTTTCCTCTCTTTCTTGCATTTGTTTAAGCTTTTGGTCTGTCTTTTCTTGCATTTCTTGCATTTTTTGAATTTTTAGGATCTTTTTTCCTCCATTTCTTGCAATTCTTCTAATCTTTGATTTGTTTTTCTTCCATGTTTTTAAGGGATTTTCTTCTATGTTCTTTGAGGGCCTCTATAATTTTAATGAAGTTGATTTTTAGGTCTTTCTCATTTGCTTCTTCCACCATGGACTGTTCAGGTTTTGCAGGTGAAGATTCTCTTGTTTCTGGTTGTGTAATATGGGTTTTTCTGTTGGTGTGTGGGTTTTGTATTGTCTCCTTCCCATCATTTCTTCCTGTGGGTACAGAAGTAGTCTCTTCCTCTCCTGGTAGTTATGTGACCCCTTTCCAGTGGTTGAGATCAGGTCCAATACCCTGGTGGCTTTCCTGTTGCATGGATGGACACTGACCTAGTAATGTTACCTTATCAAACTTTGCTTATCCTGGACCCTTGCTTTGCCTGTCACGTGGGTGGTGAATGGAACTTGGAAGCTGGCAGTCTCTGGGCAGGTTGAATTCCATCTGGCTGGGATCCAGCTCTGCTGAGTGCAGTCCTCATGTCTCTGGTGTTTATGCTGAAGCACTGGAAGTTAGAATTGCATCACCTCACCTAACCTGTGCGTGGAGAATGGTACTTGGAAGCTGGCAGTCCCTGGGAAGCCTGAATCCCCTTGATGTGTGTAGCCTGGCTCTGCTGTGCACAGTCCTCAGGTTTTTGGTGGTTGTGCTCAGGCCACCAGAATTTAGCCTTGCCTCAACTACCATCTCCCATGGATATAGACTGGAACTTAGAACCTGGCAGTCTCTGGGTGGGTTGAGTCCCGTTGGGCTGGTATCTGGCTCTGCTTTGTGCAGTTCTCAGGTCTCTGGTTTTTCTGCTCAAGCCACCGGAATTTAGGCTTTGTATTCTGCAACTTTTATGTTTCTTCACCTTTTTCTATACCTATTAGGCTTAGGTTTGTACATTTCATGGTGTCCCATATTTCCTGGATATTTTGTGTTTGCGATATGTTGATGAATCATTTATTCTGAAGAATCTTCAGTGACTCAGTGTCTCTCTTCTATTTCTTGAACTATGTTTGGTATGCTTGCATCTGTAAATCCTGATCATTTGCCCTGGTTTTCTCATTCCAGCATTCCTTAAGACTTTGCTTTTTTATAGTATCTATTTGAGCTTTCAAACCATCTAGTGTTTGATTTTTTTCTTGTAATTTTGGGGTTGTCCTTTCTTCCATTTCTTTAAAAGATTATCTCATTTCCTCTTTTAGTGTCTCTTTCATCTTCTTGAAGATGTTGTAAAGGACATTATCTTCTTCTTCGTCTGTGTAGGTATATTCAGATCTTTCTGGAGTAAAGTCCATCATTAAAAGCATGTACCGTCATGAAAACCATGTACCATCATTGCCTGGTAAGAAACTCTCTTGAATTTAAATTCAAATTTTAACCTGGCACTGTAAAAGTCAAAAGAAAACCAGGAGGCATAATGGCTCAGTCTAACAGTTTCTGCACTTGTAGGTAGAAATTTGAGTTGAAAAATTGTGAGTTTTGAGCACAAAATAGGACTCATATTAAAAACAATAATATGGCTCTGGAGAGATTGCTCAGCAGTTTTAAGCACGGGATGCTCTTGCTAAATGATCCAAGTTTTTTCCAACATCCACATGGTTTACAGTTATCTATAGCTCCATTGTAAGATATCTGATTATCTCTTATACATTTCTGAATCCCACACAACTAATTTGCTACACCTATGTATGTTCTGGCAAAACACATACACTGAAAATGAATAAGAATAATTAAAATATATGTGTGCATGCTGACAGACATCATTAATCTCACTATTTTGGAGGCAGATGCAGGCATACTTTAATGATTTGTGGCCTATCTTGTGTATTAAATGAGTTTCAGCAATTACACGGCTACACTGGTAAACCCTGTTTTCAGTATACCAAAATATTATTAATAATGATAAAAGCATAAGAACAAGAGCAAGAAGGAGTAGGAGCAGCAGGAGGAGGAGGAGGAGGAGGAGGAGGAGCAGAGGAGGAGGCAAATATCTAAAAGCAGCATGTTGAGCACTATGTAGGCAGTGGATTGCAATCCCTCATCTTTGAAATTTAGAAAGGAAGAGGGACTGAGGAGAAGATGTTGAGTCCATTCTGGATTACATATGAGATCACACTTCAAAATATAATAATAGATTATGGGTATTTACTATGTTGGCATCATGAAGCTGTAGAAGTGTCAACCAAGTATTCATTGAATATGAACATTTCTCAGACTAAAATGTCTGGAGTATGAAAAGTGGACCAAGAGCATTGTTCTTCTCTTTCTCATAAAACTTTCTAGTCAGGAATGCATCCTAATATCTGTTCTCAAGGACGAGTCTTATGGTGTTCAAATTGATAGTTCAATCTATTGTTGCCACTTGCATCACAGTAGTTGTAGCAGATATAGAGAATGGAGTTACAGTCTAGGGATGTAACTGAGAGATAGGGAACTTGACAAGCATGTGCCATGTCCTAAGTTCAATATTAGTATTGGGGGAGGAAATAATGTAAAATGTACCCTGTACCATCCTTAGGAGAGGCATACAGAAAACTAGAATTTGGATCGATGCTATTAAAAATTTGCAACCTTGAATTCATGAATCTTAATGGAGTATGACAGTCAATCATTTAGGGGATGAAAATTTCAAATGGGCAGATATATGTAGAGACCCTATATATAAATATATAACATTTAAATTCAGTGGTTGTAGTGATGGACTGGCAAGATGACTAAGCAGGTAGTGGCAATGTAGACAAGAATACAGACCAGAGGTTTCTTTTTTCATTTATTAGCCACATTATTTAAGAGAAAATGAACATCACTTAAAGAACCAAACAATAATGATGAGATTCCATGCATGGGGCATGGGGACATGTCTTTGTTCCTTGTACCAGGGAATTAGTGACACCTCTTTTCTACATAAGACCCTATCTGAAAAATATATATAAAAATGAAGAAGTAGGATGGTTGACACAGCAATCTGTGGAAATAGGGGATGACTTGGGCCTGTTCTTTCTCAAGTCTGGTGTCAAAGAGGTGTTAGTTGGAGATCTGAAAGGCTCCTCTGTTTGAGAGACAAACTTGGAATTTATGGAGAATGCAGAACCCTCTCTTACCACCTAGTAATTGAAGACAATTATTGACATCAGAACATGAAAGACTTAGGTGAAGTCAGGTATGGTCATCTATCTTGAATACAATCAGCTATAAATATTTTGAATTCTTCCTTGAGAGACTTAATGGAATCTTAGTTCACTGGAGGATTAGTGATCATTTGAACAGTGTGCATAAGCAGGCTTATTATATTAGTAGGCCTACCAACTGGGTCTAGTCCAAGCATTGAAATTTTTGTGTCAAAGAGATCTTGAAGTGTATTTGTACCCAAGCTTCATAATGTTATGGCACATTTGTTATGTGACTCCAGGAGAACTTGACATGAATGAAGCAGTCATCTGGAAGAAATAAATTCTCAATAATTCTGAGATTTGATGTAGTAAAACAGCAACATCGAACATTAGTTTCTTTTCCTAGTATTGAAAAAACATTCTTTCTTTCCCAGGCAATTGGCTTTTGTGCAGCTGCTATCAAGCTGGCTTGTCTGAATCCTCCTCACAAAACTGTTTAGCTGGATCTTTAAGAAACATACCTAACTTCCTGAGATTGTTCCCTGCAATAATCAAGGGAGTAGGGTAGACTGTACATGGGCCTGGCTTGTTTTTCCGTATCTTTTAAAATCCACTAGAAGTTGAACTGAGAAGTACACTGTGATGGCAAGATTTCTTCAATTGTCTATACATATAGATTTCGATAAAAGTAAAAGTGTAGCAAGGCTTGAGCTCAGGTCAGATATGCATGGCATGGATTAGATATGAGGTGGAAGTGAGATACCAGGCAAACTGAAAGTAGAGGCACTAAAGGAGCCTATACAACACAGTATTTGGGGCTCATATTAGTACTACAGTACACAAACCTGCCAGGATTCAATTCCTCAATCCATAATTACACTTATAACAAGAAAAGTGTTTTCACAGGAAGCAAATGCACACTGTACAGAGCCTGCAATCTGCATAGTTAATCCCAAATGTGTGTGATTCTAAAGGATTAACAATATTTAGTTGGAAGAAAGAAGTGCAGCAGTTTAGCTTTGTGTCCCAGAAGAGATTCCTGGATAGGGAAACCTGACTTCTGCTGAGATATGAGGAAATCTGGCAAGCAGGTAAGCCATGTTCATTCCACATGACATCAGCATGTTCCTCCCTGATGTTCCGTTGTGTCCTGGTGACCAAGGAATCCTGTGAGGTCAGGAGGTGTTGTAGCAACAACAACTGCATTTTGCAGGGAGACAGAGAATAGAGAGCCTGAAGAAGACTGATATTCAGCCTCAGTTTAAACTGATAAAGAAGAAAATTTTCAAAAGGATTTACAGCAATTCCTGGGCTGAAGATGGGGACCTCCCTAGAGAAGGTTGTGTTTGGCTTGGACTTTGGGTAATAGAGCTCAGGAGATGGGGCTTCTGGGAAGAAATTGGACTCTACCTCCTGACATGACTTCTGGAAGTCAAGGATTCTAGTCTAGTAATTTTGTCTCTCCCAGAAGCCAGGAACTGAATTGGTAAGCCAAACCTGATCTTCTGGAAACTCTTGGTTTTAAATCTTACAGTAAAGTGTTGGTTAATGGAGGACCAGAATCAAAATGAGACAAACCGATAGGAGGCACTAGTGGAGTGTGCCAACTTTACGCAGGTCATCCCTGTATTTCAACACTAGTGGATTACTTTAAGTGCTGTGCACCTTCTCTGTATGCCCTGAGTTGTCAGTGACATGATTTTGTGTCCGGTGATCATGTTCTGCATCTGTATGTCTTCTCCACCCACCTATATACTTTTGCTTGAAGTGACATGTCAGGATGTTTTGGATTCTCAAGAAGGCCCTGGGTTCCTGTGGACTATGGCAATTACTTGTGAATTCTGCAGGTAAGCTGAATGGAGATTCTGTAGTTATGAATAAACCTGAGGAAGTTCTTTCTTTATCTGAAGTATGTGCTGAGGTGTCAGGGGAAAGCATGTGGCTGGGAAATGCAACTACCTTCAGAGGTGTGAGAGCTGATATTCCCTGCAGGACCATCTCAAACATGGGTTTAAATCTACTGTTGTGTTACTAAGACACGGCAACGAGCATTCAGTAACATTTTTAGGGCTCAGAGTGCTCTGTATATCCTCTATGGTTTGTCACAATGCAAGTGTACTTTTCATCACCACACAGTGGCTGCTAAAGAGCTATCACCAACCCCAGGCCTCCTCACCAAAAAGGGGGAGAAACAGCAGATGGAGAGTCTGAACATCCAGCTAGAGCAAGTGACCAGATAAGCAAAGGAGCTGTTAGATTGCCTCAGCTCCTTCATTGAAGAATCCCCTGATAACAAGTATTAATTTTTTAATTTTTTCATGGTTACCACCTTGGCTCTATAATTTCATCCTTAGTTTATTTCATCTAAGATCTAAGCTTCTGTGTTTCTAAACATTTATGGTTTGCCTTTGCCCATCACCATATATCTAGATGCATCCCGGAAGCAGAACCTTTTTGGGTTCAGACCCAACAGGGTGTCTCTGAATCACCAAGAGGTGCATCCTGATTTCCAGTCCAAGTGCATCCTTTTTTGTAGTTCTGGTATACTTCCCCTACATTACCATACTGATGTCAGCATCTGTCACTGAAAGACATGATCTCCTCTACCTGCAACATTTCCACTGTGCTCTAAGCCTGTGTATAATGCTGCTCCCTCTTCACAGTGAAGAAGAGACTTCTTAGCATGAGCAGCCAGACATCTTCTCTTTCATTTCAATATCTAGGCTTTGGCTTGATATAATAGACTTGCTCCTCATGCAGGTGTCACAAGTGGAGGTCCCTCTGAGACTTGCAGTGTCTTGGAAAGATTGAGATAGATCAGGAAAGAAAAGTGATTGGAAAAGAAAGAAGACTCAAGAAAACAGAAAAGAGAGACTTGGAAAAGAAAGGAATTTGAATCAGGTAGCTCAACTTCTAAGATAGTATGTTTGAATGGATATATCTCCAGGTTTTCACCAGACACCAAGATCAGGAAAAAGAAGGAGACCCTGAGAGATCACACTCATAGGCTGGTCAGCAGGTAAGGATTTGTGAGGGTATAATTGGAAAATGGATATCTCAGCTTATGAGGTTGTACTGATAGAAAGATTAGTAGACTTGTTAAAGAGACAAGGTACCAGCACTAAGTGAAGAGAGATAAGATTCATTTTAACTCTGGAATAGACAAGACCATGGTTTAATATTCATGATTGAGAACAAGTTAAAAAGGACCTACAAATGGCTCTTCAGAGAGAAGGACTGGAATGTTTTCCTATTGCCCATTCCCCCTTTGGAGATTAAAGATGCCCTATGGAGTGATAGTGCTAAAATAAGGAAACAAATGGCTGATCTTGAAAAACTTTTAAAAATGTCTAGGAGGAACAGATAGTAAATTACTTCCCATGTTTAACATTAAACTGTACACATACAGATTAGTTACCATTGTGCCGTTCCACATTACAAGTAGTGGGTATGCTGCTAGACCCAGAGTGTAGCTCAGAACTTCGCAAATAGAGAGATGATGGGGGCACACATACATTTTTATCACTCAAGCTGTTATTACCACTCAACCAGTTGCCTTAAGAAATTCTGTTACCTGTAATTCAGAAGAATGGACAGGATTGGTTCATTTTCAGCTGGGCCCATTGTGACTAAATCTCCACCCACACAGACTATACAAATGCTATGGAAGTCAGAACAACCATTGTGGGTAGACAGATGACCTCTTTCTAAAATAAAATTGGAGACTGCTCATCAACTGGTACAAGAGCAATTGGAGGCTTTGTGGCAAATTAGACTTTCAGAACCCAAACTGAGTATAAACAGATGTCAGTACCTAGATTTTGTTTTCTCCTGTCTTACATCAATGTTTTCTTGTTAAAACACAGAAATTCTGAATTTTATTTTAAAAACATACTTGGATTTAGAGGAAATGATCCAAAGCCAACCCCAAAGGCAGCTTCAGTTTATGTTAATTGGAATCAAAAGAATATTAGTAAGTAAACAGTAATAGATATTATAAGGAAGTATGTTGAGAAAATTAGACATTGATACAATACACTAGATTCTTCTTTGTTTGTTGGTACTTTAGATAGCGATCCTCTTTTCTTTATGTATCCACACATTCCATATCTTATTGTTGTTTAGAAACGAGTTTTCATAAGAAAACAAAACACTCCCCTTTCCTTGCAAGAGATCTACTTGCACATTGTAGAATATGACTTCGTGGATGAGCTGTCATCTTTACTCCTCCCAAAGAATTTCCTGTTCGGTTCGAATCTTGATCAATTTTGCTGTAATCCAAAGCATTTCTTCCCATGCAGAATCAGAGGTGAAACCTCCTCCACAATATAATACATATCCTGGTGTCCACACGGAGGTCATACCATCCTTGAAATACACTTGCTGGTTTAGTTCAGAAGATTTTTCTGTAGTCCAGTGGCTTTCTGCTGGTGTATGTCCTTTCTCATAAGCATTAAGAAAGTTCAGTAAGAGTAAAGCATTATATAATCTGTGTTTGGTGGTATTTGCTCCTCCTTACTGTTTTGAAGCATAGTTAGATCTTTCTACCACAGCTTGTCCTGTAGGATTGTAAGTTATACCAGTTATGTGTTTTAAGTTATCATATTTGAAATATTGTTGCAATTTGCTGGACACATATGCTGGAGCATTGTCAGATTTTATTTGTTCATGTATAAATATAATGTCCATCACGTCTTTGCTGGAAATAGAAAAGCTGGGCAAATGGTCAGGTACTACAGATGCAATTATAACAAACAAAAGACAAGAGATGGAAGACAGAATCTCAGGTGCTGAAGATACACTAGGCAAAATAGATTCATCAAATAAAAAATAATTCAAACAAATCCCTAACAGAAAATATCCAGGAAATATGGGACACAGGGAACAGACCAAATCTAAGAGTAATAAATATGGAATAAGGTGAAGAAATTCACCTCAAAGGCAGCAGAAAACATATCATAGAAGAACACGTTCCCAACTTAAAGAAAGGCATCCCAATGAAAGTACTAGAAGCCCAGAGAACACCAAATAGAGTGGACCACAAAACGAAATCCCCTCACCATATAACAGTAAAAATCCTGAACATACAGAGTAAAGAAAGTATATTAATAGCAGCAACGGAAAATGGCCAAGTAACATAAGAAGGCAAACCTATCAAAATCACACCTGATTTCTCCATGGAAACTCTGATAGTCAGATGATCCTGGACAGATATTCTACAAACACGAAGAGACCAAATATGCCAGCCCATACTGCTATATCGAGCAAAGATTTCAATCCCTATACATGGCAATGTCATCTCAGTATTTAGTTACTTAAATCAACTATGAGATCTATGAGCCTCGCTCCAGGAGTGAATCATGTAAAGACATCTCATTTAGTAAATTAAATCAATATGGACAGCTCCCCAGGAGTGAATCATTCGAAGTCATCTCATTATTTCGAAGTACTCTCATTATTTAATCACGTACATCAGTAATGAGGTCTATGGGCATCTCACCAGGGGTTAATCCTGCCATGTCATCTCATTATTTAGTCTCTTAAATCAATGTTAAGTTCTAAGGGCAGCTCCCCAGGAGTGAATCATGTGACTTCATCTCATTATTTAGACACCTAAGTAAAAGAAGAGGTCTATGGGCATGTCCCCAGGGGAGAATCATTTGACTTCATCTCATTATTTAGTCACTTAAAACAACGGCAAAGTCAATGGGCTACTCCCCATGGGTGAATCATGTGATGTCATCTCATTATTTAGGCACTTAAATCAATGATGAGTTCTATGGACGACTCCCCAGGCATGAATCATGTGACTTTATATCATTATTTACTCACTTAAATCAATGATGAGGTCTATGACCATCTCCTCAAGAGTGAATTATGTGATACCATCTTATTATTTAGTCACTATAATCAATAATGAGGTATATAAGCATCTCCCCAGGGGTAAATCCTGGAATGGCATCTCCTTATTTAGTTACTTAAATCAATCATGTGATCGCTGCCCATAAACCCAGGGGTGAACAGTGCAACACTGTTCATCCCTGGTCTCTGAGTTGTTTGTCAGCTGATAGCCACAGGTACATCCTGTTTTCTAGTTCTGGCTTACTGCTCCTGCATTGCCCCATTGACATCAACATCTAGCATGAAGAAAACACTCTCTCTTACACTTGGGGTTTTTCTACTGTGTTATAAGACTATATATAAGACTACACCCTCCTACAAGACAGAGACCTCTTAGCACTTGCAAAATAAAGACAATTCTTAGTATAAACAGCTGGACATCTGGTTTTTCTTTTCATGATTGGAATTGCTTGTGGCGCAGGCACCGCACATCATTTCATTATTTATGCACTTAATCAATGATGAGGTCTACAGACGCCTCTCCAGGGGTGAATTGTGTGATGTCATCTCATTATTTACTCACTTATATCAATGATTACATCTGTGGGCGTCTCCCCAGGGGTGAATCATGCAATTTCATCACATTATTTAGTCACTTAAATCAGTGATGAAGTCTATGGGTGGCTGTCCAAGGGGGAACTATGTGATGCCTTCTCATTATTTAGTAACTTAAACCAATGATGTGGTGTAAGGGCATCTTACCAAGGATGAAACACGTGACATCATTTCATTATTTAGTACCTTAAATCAATGATGAAGTCTATGAGCAACGCCCCAAGGATGAATCCTGTGACTTCATCTCATTATTAAGTCACTTAAATCAACAAAGATTTCTATTGGCATCTCCCCAAGGTTGAATCATGCCACATCACCTCATTATTTAGTCTCTTAAATCAATAATGATGTCCATGGACTGAATTATGTGATATCATCTCATTATTTGATCTTTAACTAAATGATGAGGTACATGGGCGCCTACCCAAGGGTGAATTATGTGATGTTATCTCATTATTTAGTCACTTAAATCAATGATGAGGTCTATGGGTATGCTGCAAGGGTGAATTATGCGTATGTCATGCCATTATTTTGTTAGTTAAATCAATTATGAGATCTATGGGCTTCTCCCCAGGGGTAAATCATGCAGCATCATCTTATTATTTAGTCACTTAAATCATAGGAGAGGTCTATGGGCTTCTCCCGAGGGGTGAATTATGTGACGTGTTTTCATTATTTAGTCACTTAATTCAAAGATATGGCCTATGGAGATCTCGCCAGGGGTGAACCTTGGAATGTCATCTCATTATTTAGTTACTTACTTCAATGAAGATGTCTACAGGCATTTCCCCATGGGTAAATTATGTGATGTCATCTCATTTTTCAACACTTAAATCAATGATGAGTTCTATTGATGACTCCTTAAGGGTGAATTATGTGTCGTCTTCTCATTATTTAGTAACTTAAATCAGTGAATAAATCTAAGGCAGTCTCGCCAGTGGTGAATATTGTGACCACATCTCATTATTTAGTCACTTAAATCAATGATGAGGTCTATGGGCGTCTCCCCAGGGGCAAATCGTTCGACTTCATCTCATTGTTAAGTCACATAAATTAATGAAGATTTCTATTGGCTTCTCCCCAGGGTTGAATCATCTGACATCTTCTCATTATTTAATCACTTTTACATCAATAATGAGGTCAATGGATGTCTTCCCAGGGGTGAATTATGCGATGTCATCCCATTATTTGATCTCTTCAATTAATGAATTTTTCTATGGGTGTCACCCAAAGGGTGAATTGTGCAATGTGATCTCATTTTTGCTCACTTAAATCAATAATGATGTCTACAGGTGTATCCCCTAGGGTGAATTATGTGATGTCTTTTCATTATTTAGTAATTAAAATCAATATTAAAGTGTATGGGCCTCTCCCTAGGTATGAATCAGGTGAACACATCTCATTATTTACTCACTTAAATCAATGATGAGTTGTTTGGGAGTCTCCTCATGGTTGAACGATGTGATATCTATTCACTATTTAGTAACTTAAATCAATGATGAGGTCTATGGGCATCTCCCCAGGGGTGAATCATGTGATGTCATCTCATTATTTACTCACTTAAATCAGTGATGAGGTCTAAGGGTTGCTCCCCAGGGATGAACTATGAGATCTCATCTAATTATTTGATCACTTAAATCAATGATGATGTCTATGGTCATCTCTCCAGGAGTGAATTGTGCAAAGTCATCTCATTATTTTATGTCTTAAATCAATAAAGACGGCTCACAAGGGTGAATTGTGTGACATCTTCTCATTATTTAGTAACTTACATCAATGATGAAACATGTGACCTCATTTCATTATTTAGTCACTTAAATAATGATGAGGTCTAAGGGTGTCTCCCCAGGGTTAATCAGGTGACATCATCTCATTATTTAGTCACTTAAATCAATGAGGTCTATTGGCATTCCCTCAGGGTGAATTATGTGATGTCATCTCATTATTTGATCAGAACTTAAATCAAATATGAGGTCAATGGTGGTCTCCCCAGGAGTAAGTTATGTGATGTCATCTCTTTATTTAGTTACTTAAATCAATGATATGCATGTATGGGGTCTCCCCAGAGGTGAATCATGTGACATCATCTCATTATTTAGTCACTTAAATCAATAATGATGTCTATTGGTGTCTCACCAAGATTTAGTCATATGACTTCATCTCTTTATTTATTCACTTAAGTCAATGATTAGGTCTATGGGCATCTCCTCAAGGGAGAATCATGTGATGTCATCTCATTATTTAGTCACTTCCATCAATGATGAGCTATATGGGCCTCTCCCCAGTGTCAAATTATGCGATGTCATTTCCTTATTTATTCACTTAAATAAATGATGAGATCTATGGGCATCTCCCCAGTGGTGAAACATGTGACTTCATCTCATTATGTAGTGACTTAAGTCAATGATGTGGTCTATGGGCATCTTCCCAGGGATGACCCATGTGATTTCATCTCAGTTTTTAGTCACTTAAATCAATTATGAGAACTATGGCAGTCTCCTCAAGAGTGAATCCTGCAATGTCACCTCATTATTTAGTCACTTAAATCAATGATGTTGTCTATGGGCATCTCCCCAATGGTCAATTTTTCGATGATCTCATTTTTTTATCACTTAAATCAATGATTAAGTCTATGGTCATCTCCACAAGTGTGAATTAATGTGATGTCATAGCATTTTTTGACTACTTAAATAAACGATGAGTTCCATGGGTGGCTCCTCAAGGGTGAATTGTGTGAAATCTTCTCATTATTAATCACTTAAAAATCAAGGTTGAAGTATATAAACATCTCTCCAGGGTTGAATTACATGATACCATCTACTTATTTAGTCTCTTAAATCAATGATGAGTTCTATTGGCATCTCCCCAAGGGTAAATTATGCGATGTCATCTCATTGTTTAGACACTTAAATCAATGATGAGTTCTATCGGTGGGTCCCCAAGGGTGCATTATGTGTTGTCTTCTCATTACTTAATAACTTAAATCAGTGATGACGTCTAAGGCAGTCTCCACGGGGATGAATATTGTGACCTCATTACATTATTAAGTCAGTTAAATCAATGAAGATTTCTATGGTCGTCTCCTCAGGGAGATATCATCTGACAATTTAGTAACTTAAATAAATGATGGGTCGTATGGAAACTTCCCCAAAGATGAATTGTATCACATCTTCTCCTTATTTTGTAACTCACAGGGAAGAATCATGTGACCTAATCTCATTATGAAGTCACTTAAAATAATGATATGGTAAATAGGTGTATTGCAAAGTTTGAATTATGCGATGTCATCTCATTATTTATTCACTTAAATCAATGATGTGGTCTATGGACATCTCCCCAGAATTCAATCCTGTGACTTCTTCTCATTATTATTCACTTAAATCAATGACCAAGTCTATGGGCATCTATGTGGGTGTAAATCGTGTGACTTCCCCTTATCGTTACGTCACGTATATCAATGAAGATTTCTATGGGCATCTCCCCAGGGAAGAATCATGAGAAATCATCTCATTATTTAGTCACTTAAATCAATGCTGAGATCAATGGGCATCTACACATGGCTGTACTATATGATGTCATCTCATTATTTGATCACTTAAATAAATGGTGAGGTCTATGGGATTCACCACAAGGTTGCATTATGCGATATCATCTCATTATTTGATAACTTAAATCAATGCTGATGTCAATGGGCATCTCACACAGGTGACATATGTGATGTCATTTCCATATTTAGTCACTTTAATCAATGATTGAGTGTATGGGTAACTCCCCAAGGGTGAATTATGTGACATCTACTCCTTTTTTTGTAAATTAAATGAATGTTGAGTTGTACGGACATCTCCCCAGGGATGAAACATGTGACATCCTCTCATTGTTTAGTCACTTGTATCAAGGATGAGTCCTATGGGCATCTCCTTGGGGTGAATCCGAAGACATCATCTCATTATTTAGCCACTTAAATAAAAGATGAGGTCTATGGGTGTCTACCCAGGGATGAATTACATGTCATCTCATTATTTCATTGCTATAGTCAATGATTAAGTTTATGGGTGTCTCCCCAGGGATGAATTATGCAAGGACATCTCATTATTAGATCACTTAAATCAATGATGAGATCTATCATAATATCCCCAGGCTTGATTCATGTGATGTAATCTCATTATTTAGTCACTCATATCAATTATCAGATCATTTATGCATATCCCCAGGGATGAATCATGCGATGTCACATCATTATTTGAACACTTAAATCAATGAAGAGATCTATGTGCATCTCCTCAGGGGTGAATCTTGCAAGGATATATCATTATTTCATCACTTAAATCAATGATGATGTCAATGGGCATCTCCACAGGAGAGACTTATGCTATGTCATCTCATTATTTGATCACTTGAGTCAATGATGTGATCAATTGCTGTCTCCTCAGGGGTGAATTATGCTATGTCATCACAATATTTGATTAATTGACTTAATGATGAGGTCTATGGGCGACTCCTCTTGGGTGAATTATGTGTTGTCATCTCCTTATTTTGTCATGTAATTCAATGATGAGGACAATATTCATCTCTGCAGGGTTGAATTATGTGATGTCATCTCCTTATTAAGACACTGTCATTATTTAGTCAGTTAAATCAATAGTGATGTCTATGGGCTCTCCCGACCTGCAGGACATTCAGCATGGGTCTGGTGGACACCTAGGAGAAAGATGGAGGACAGGGGATACAGAGAATGGATGCCAAGACAAGATTCTGATCAAGGTGACAACTTTATTTCATCCCAAAGGAATTTATATAGGAAAAGTGAGGAGGGAAAGGGGGGAAGATGTACTTGCAGTTGCAGGGGCAAGAGTTTATTGAGAGTGGTGGTCTGCTGTGTTGCCTGCCTACCTAATCTACAGGGCAAGATGTCAAGGGTAGGACCTTCTATGTTGCTTGGTAACCTGACAGCAGGGTCCGATCCTATCTATTACAATTTACTACTGTTCAGGCCTATCTCTTGAAGACCTTGTAGTTGTTCAATTAAGCTAATCTTTAACTGACAGGTAAACCACAGACTTGTTACTTGGAATTTGCTTTATGTCAGAAGGGGAAGCAGGGTGGTCTTAGTGTCACGTCTTATCTATGAGTACGTGATACAACCTAGCTGAATGATGGCTGGAGGTCCCTGACAATGGGCGTCTCCCCAGGGTTGAATTATGCAATGCCATCCTATTATACGATATCTATGGGCGTCTTCCCAGGGATGAATTATGTGATGCCATCTCATTATATGATTGATTAAATCAATGATGAGGTCTATGGGTGCCTCTTCAGGCGTGAATTATGACATGACTTTTCATTATTTAGTCACTAGAGTCAATGAAGAGGACTTTGGGCTTCTCCCTAGAGCTTAATCATTCGACTTCATTTCATTATTTATTCACATAAATCAATGATGAAGTCTATTGTAATATCCCCAGGGTTGAATCATGTGATGTATCCTCATTATTTATTCACTCATATCAATGAAAAAGTCATTTATGCATATCCCAAGGGGTGAATTATGTGGTGTCATACCATTATTTGAACACTTAAATCAATGAAGAAGTCTATGTGTGTCTCCCCAGGGGTGAATCTTGTGAGGACATATCATTATTTAGCCACTTAAATCAAAGATCAGGTCTACTGGTGTCTACCCAGGGATGAATTATGTGATGTCATCTCATTACCTGAACGCTTAAATCAATGATGAGGTCTATGTGGGGCTCCACCATAGTGAATTATGTGAAGACTTTTCATTATGTAGTCACTTAAATCAATGACAAAGAGAATTGACATCTCTGCCGGGTTGAATTATGGAATGTCATCTACTTAGTCACTTAATTCAATGATGAAGTCTATGGGCATCTCCCCAGGGGTGATTCGTTCCATGTCATGTCACTATTTAGTTACTTAAATTAATGATGAGATCTAAGGGCATCTCTACAGGGGAAAATCGTGCGATGTCATCTCATTATTTAGTCACTTAAATCTATGAAGAGGTCTATGGGCGTCTTCCCAGGAGTGAATCTTGTTACTTTATTACATTATTAGGTCACATAAATCAATGAAGATTTCTATGGGAATATCCCCATGGTTGAATCATGGGACATCATCTCATTATTTAGTCACTTAATTCACTGATGGTGTCAAAGGGTGTCTACCCATGGGTGAATTATTCGATGTCGTCTCATTACTTGAACACTTAAATCAATTATAAGTTCTATTGGAGTCTCCCCAGGCATGTATTATGCGATGTCATCTCATTATTTGATAACTTAAACAATAATGAGGTCTATAGGCATCTCCACATAGGGGAATTATGCAATGCCATCTAATTATTTGATCACTTAAATAAATGATTAGGTCTGTGGTCATCTCCCCAGGCATGAATTATGATATGTCTTCTCATTATTTTATAATTTAAATCAATGATGAGGTCTGTGGACATCTCCACAGGGGTGAATTATGCCATGTAATCTCATTTTTGATCACTTAAATCAATGATGAGTTCTATGGGCAACTCTCCTAGGGTGAATTATGTTAGTTCAACTCATAATTTGATCACTTAAATAAATGACGAGGTCTGTGTTTACCTCCTAAATGGTGAATTATACAATGTCATCTCATTTTTGATCACTTAAATCAATGATGAGGTATTTTGGTGTCTCACCAAGGGTGAATTATGTGTTGTCATCTCCTTAATTAGTCACTTTATTCAATGGTGAGGTCTA
The DNA here is from genome assembly GCF_017639785.1 of Mesocricetus auratus. Taxonomy (NCBI): domain Eukaryota; kingdom Metazoa; phylum Chordata; class Mammalia; order Rodentia; family Cricetidae; genus Mesocricetus; species Mesocricetus auratus. Next base: position 47,314 of record NW_024433354.1, on the reverse strand, counting down.
TGTGCATCTCCACAGGGGTGAATTATGTGATGTCATCTAATTATTTGATCACATAAATCAATAATGTGGTTTAGGTGAGTCTCTCCTGTGGTGGTGAATCTTGTGACTTCATATCAATATTTATTCACTTAAATCCATGATGAGGTCTATGGGATTCTCTTCGGGGGGTGAATTATGCGATAAAATCTCATTATTTGATCACTTAAATCAATGCTGTGGTCATGGGCATCTCCCCAGGTATGACTTACTTGACATCATCTCATTACTTGATCAATTAACATAATGATGAGGTCTATTGGTGTCTCCCCAGGGATGAATTATGTGACATCATATCATTATTAATCAATTAAGTCAATGATAAGGTCTACGGGCATCTCCCTAGTGGTGAATTATTCGATGTCATCTCTTTAATCACTTAAATCAATAATGAGGTCTATGGGCATCACCACAGGGTTTAATAATGTGAACTCATATTATTAATTATTTACTTAAATCAAAGATGATTTCTATGGTTGTCTACCAGGGGATGATTTTTGGGATGACATCTCACTATTTGATCACTTGAATCAATGAGGAGGTCTATGGGCATAACCTCAGGGTTGAATCATGACATGTCATCTCATTATTTGATTGCTTTAATCAAAGATAAGGTCTATGGGTATCTCCTCATGGGTAGATTATGAGACATCCTCTCATTATTTGGTCGCTTAAATCAATTTTGAGGTCTATAGGAGTCTCCCCAGGGGTGAATCCTGTGATGTCATATCATTATTTAGTAACTGACATAAAAAATGAGGTCTATTGGTGTCTCCCCAGGGGAAAAATGTGTGGTGTCATTTCATTATTTGATCAGTTAAATCAAATTTGAGTTGTATGGGCATCTCCCATTTGGTGAAGTATGTGACATCATCTCATTATTTGTTCACTTAAATCTAGGTTGATATCTATGGGCATCTCCCAAGAGATGAATTAAGCAATGTCATCACATTACTTAATCACTTAAATCAATGATGTGGTCTATGTGTTTCTCCCCAGGGACTAATCATGTGTTTTCATCACATGATTTTGTCTCTTAAATCAATGATGAGGTGTTTGAGCATCTCCTCAGCAATAAATCATGCGACCTCAGCACATTATTTAATTACTTAAATCAATGGTGAGGTGAATGTGTGACTCCCATGGGATGAATTATGTGACTACATATCATTATTTCATAATTTAAATTAATGATGAAGTGTATGGGCATCTCCCCAGGGGTGAATTCTGTCACCCTATCTATTTAATCACTTGAATCACTGATTAGGTCTATGGGCATCTCCCAATGGATGAATTATGCAACACGTTCTCATTATTTAGTCACTAAAATCAATGATGAGGTCTAAGGGCATCTCCCCAGGCATAAAGCTTTGCATCTTCATCTCATTATTTAGTCACATTAATCAATGATATGCTCTATGGGTGTCTCCACAAGGGTGAATTATGTGACATCATATCATTATTTGATCACTTAAATCAATGATGAGTTCTATGTGTGTCTCCCCAGGAATGAATTATGCGACGTCATCTCATTATTTAATCACTTACATCAATGATGAGGTCTATGGTCTTCACAGGGGTAAATTATGATGGGATGTCAACTCATTATTTAGTCACTTGAATCAAAGATGAGGTCTATGTGCATCTCCCCGAAGGTGAATCATGTGAAATCATCTCATTATTTAGTCATGTAAATCAATGATGAGGTCTATGGGCATCTCCCCAGGGATGAATTATGTGAAGTTATCTCATTATCACTCACTTAAATCAGTGTTGAAGTGTATGGGCATCTCCCAAGGGATTAATTAAGTGACCTCATCTAATTATTTATTCACTTAATTAACTGATGATGCTCATGGCTGTATCCCCAGGGTTGAATTATATGACAACATCGCATTATTTTGTCAATTAAATCAATGATGAGGTCTATATTCATCTCCCCAATGGCAAATTATGCAATGTCATCTAATTATGTAATTACTTGAATCAACCATGGGATATATCAGTGTCTCCCCAGTGGTGAAACATGAGACATCATCTGATTATGTAGTCACTTAAATCAATGATGATGTCTATGGGTGTCTCCCAGGGGTAAATCGTGCAACCTCATCTCATTATTTAGTCACTTAAATCAATGATGAATTCTATGGGTGTCTCCCTGGGTGAATTATGCGACCTCATCTCATTATTTGATCACTAAAATCAATGACGAGGTGAATGGACATCTCCACAGAGGTGAATTATGTGACTTTGTGTCATTGTTTGATCATTTATATCAATGTGGAGGTTTATGGGCATATCTCCAGGGATGAATTATGTGACATCATCTCATTTTTAATCACTTAAATTATTAATGAGGTGTATGGGTGACTCCGCAGCAGTGAATAATGTGATGTCATCTCAATATTGAGATCTTTAAATCAATGATGAGGTCTATGGGCATTTCTCCAGGTGTTAATCCTGCGACTTCATGTCCTTATTTAGTCACTTACATCAAACATGAGGTCTATGGGTGTTGCCCCAGTGGTGAATAATGCAATGTCAACTTATTATTTAGTTATGTAAATCAAAGAGTATGTCTATGGGTGTCTCCCCATGGGTGAATTATGAGAGGTCATCTCATTATTTGATCCCTTAAACCAATGATGAGGTGTATGGGCATCTCCCCAAGGATGAATTATGTGATGTCATCTCAATATTTAGTCACTTACATCAAAATTGAGGTTTATGGGTGTCTCCCCAGGGTGAATTATAAGGCATCATCTCATTATTTGATCACGTAAACCATTGATGAGGTCTATGATCATCCCTCTACTGGTAAATTACAAGACTTCATCTCATTATTTAGTAACTTAAATCAAATATGAGGTCTATGGCTGTCTCTCCACTGTTGAATTATGTGAATTCATGTCTTTATGTGATCTCTTAAGTCAATGTTGATGTCTATTTGTTGTCTCCTTGGTGCTGCATTATGCGTCATTTCTCATTATTTAGTCATTAAATCAATGATGAGGTCTATGGTCACATCCCAAGGGATGAATTATGTGACTCATATCATTATTTACTAACTTAAATCAATGATGAGGTCAATGGGTATCTTCCTGAGGGTGAATTATGCAATGTCATCTCAGAATATGATCACATTGAACAATGATGAGGTCTCTGGATGTCTATCCAAGGTTGAATCAAGTGACTGCATCACATTATTTAGATACTTAAATCAATGATGAAGTTTATGGGAATGTCCCAAGGGGTAAACCAAGCAAGGATATATAATTATTTAATCACCAATATCAATGTTGAGGTCTTTGGGCATGTTCCCATGGCAGAATCATTTGGGGACATATCATTATTTAGTCACTTATAATCAATGATGTTGTCTATAGTCATCTCCACAGGGATTAATTAGGATACGTCATTTCATTATTTAGTGACATAAATCAATAATGAAGTCAATTGTCATCTCCCCCTGGGTTACTTATGATACTTCATTTCATCAGTCACTTAAATCAATAATGAAATCAATCGGCTTCTCCCCAGGTATAAATCATGCAACATCCTCTCATTATTTAGTCATTAAATCCATGCTGAGTTCTATGGTCATCTCCCCAAGGGTGAATACTGTGATGTCATCTCATTATTTAGTTACTTTAATCAATGATGAGTTCTATGGGAATCTTCCTATGGATGAATCGTGCGACCTAATCACATTATTTAGTTACTTAAATAAATGATGAGGTCTATTGCCATCTTCCCAGGGGCAAATTATGCAACGACATATCATTATTTAGTCCCTTAATCTTTGTTGACTTCTAAGGGCATCTCCCCAAGGATGAATTATACAACATGATCTCATTTATGGATCACTTAAATCAATGATGAAGTGTATGGTCTTCTCCCTCGGGACGAATTATTCCAGGACAACTCATGTTTTCATCACTTAAATAAATGATGAATTCTATGAGTGTCTCTGCAGGGTTAAATTATGCTATGTCATCTCATTATTTAGTAAGTTCATTCAGTAATGATATTTATGGGCATCTCCCTGTGGGTGAATTATGTGATGTCATCTCATTATTTAAGACTTAAATCAATGATGAGGTGTATATCCTCTCCCCAGTGGTGAAATAAGTGACTTCATCCCATTAATTGATGACATAATTCAATGATGAGTTCTATAGGCATCTCCCCAGGATTGAATTATGTGACATCATCTTTTTATTCTCTCACATAAATCAATGAAGGGGTCTATGGTCATCTCCCCAAGGTTTAATCACAAGATGTCATCTCATTATTTCATCACTTAAATAAATGATGACATCTACAGGCACCTACCCAGGGGTGAATTATGCAAAGTCTTCTCATTACTAATTCACTTTCATCATTGATGAAGAATTTGGGCATCTCCACAGGGGTGAATCATGTGACATCATCTCAGTATTTAGTCACATAAACCAATAATGAATCTATGGGCGTCTCCCTAAGATTTAAATGTGCATCTTCCTCTCATCATTTAGTCACTTAAATCAATGATAAGTTCTATGGGCCTCTCAATTGGGGTGAATTATGCAAAGTCATCTATTATTTGACAACTTAAATCAATGATGACTTGTATTGGCTTCTCCTCAGGGGTGACTTATGAGACTTCATCTCATTAATTGTTCACTTAAATCTATGATGAGGTCAATTGGCTTCACCCCAGAGATGAATTATTGAACATTTCTCATTATTTAGTCACTTAAATCAATGTGGAGGTTATGGGTTTCTCTCCAGGTGTGAATCTTGCCAGGACATACCATTATTTAATTACTTAAATCAATGAAGAGGTTATTGGGTTCTACCCAGGGGTGAATCATGCAATGCCATCTCATTTATAGATCACTGAAATCAATGATGAGTTGTATGAGCTTCTCCCTAGAGATGAATTATTCCAGATCCTTTCATTATTTAGTCAGTTAAATCAATGATTATGTCTAGGGGGGGCCTCCTTAGGTGTGCACTATGCTACTTCATCTCATTATTTAGTAACATTAAATCAATAATGAGGCCTATGGGCGTCTTCCTGTGGGTGATATATGCGACATCATCTCATTATTTGGTATCTTAAATCAATGATGAGGTGTACATCATCTCCACAGCCATGAAGCAATTGACTTCATCTCATTAATTGATCACTTAATTCAATGATGAGATATATGGGCATCTCCCCACTGTTGAATTATATGATGTTATCTCACTATTTAGTCACTTAAATCAATAAATAAATATATGGGAATCTCCCTAGGGTTTAATTATTCATCTTCATCTCATTATTTAGTCATTTAAATCAATGATGTGGTGTATGGGTGTCTCCCCAGGGGTGAATCATGTGAATTCCTCTCATTATTTGATGACTGAAATCAATGATAAGGTCTGTGAGTGTCTCCCCACGGGTGAATCATGGGATGTCATCTCATTATTCATTCACATAAATCAACCATGAGGTCTATGAACGTCTCCTCAAGGGTGAATTATGCGATGTCATCTCATTATATTATCACTTAAATAAATGATGAGATCTCTGGGTGTCTCCCCACGGTTGAATCATATGATTGCATCACATTATTTAGTTACTTATATCAAAGATGAGGTCTAAGAGAGTGTCCCATGGTGAATCAGGTGAGGATAAGTCATTATTTAGTCACTTAAATCAATGATGATTTATATGGGCACATCCCCTTATAGGAATCATGCAAGGACATATCATTATTTAGTTTCTTAAATCAATGAAGTGTTCAATGGGCATCTCCCCAGGGATGAATTATGAAACATCATTTCATTAGTAACTTAAATCAATGATTAGTTCTTTAGGCATCTCCCCTGGGGTGAATTATGGTATGTCATTGTATTATTTAGTCACTTAAATCAATAGTGATGTCTATGAGTGACTTTCCAGGGAGTAATCGTGCAACTTCACCTCATTATTTAGTCACTTAAATCAATGATGAATCTATGACTGTATCCACAGTGGTTAATGATGCAAAGTCATCTTATTATTTAGTCACTTAATAAATGATGAGGTCTAAGGGCATCTCCACAGTGATTAATTATGGAATATCTTCTCATTTATGGATCACTTAAATCAATAAGGAGGTGTATGGGCTTCTCCCTAGGGATGGGTTATTCCAGGTCATCTCATTATTTAGTCACTTAAATCAATGATGAGGTCTATGGGTGTCTTCCTAGGGTGAATTATGCTTTTTCATCTCATCATTTATTAACTTATATCAATAATGAAATCTATGGGCATCTCCTGTTTTGTTAATTATGTGACATCATCTCATTTTTTGATGACTTAAATCAATGATGAGGTGTATGTCCTCTCCACAAGGGTGAATAAGTGACTTCACCTTATTAATTCATCCATAGGGATGAATTATTTCAGGTCATCTCATTATTTAATCACTTAAATCAATGATGATGTCTATGTTCATCTCCCTAAGGGTTAATAGTGCCATGTCATCTCATTATTTGTTAACATAAATAACTGATGAGGTTTATGGGCATCTCCTGTAGGATTAGTTATGGAAAATCATCTCACTATATAATCACTTACATCAATGATGGGGTCTCTTGGCATCTCTCCAGGGGTGAAGCATTTGACAGCATCACATAATTTAGTTACTTATATCAATGTTTAGGTGTATGGGAGTGTCCCCATGGGTAAATCATTCGAGGATTTAGCATTATTTAGTCACCTTAATCAATGATGATGTGTATGGGTGTCTCCCCGGGGGTGAATCATGGGATGTGATATCATTATATAATTACTTAAATCCAAGATGTGGTCTATAGGGTTCTCCCCAGTGGTAAATCATGCAAACACATATCATTATTTAATGTCTTGAATCAATGATGCGGTCTAGGGGCCAGTGGTGAATAATGTGTAGTCCTCTCATTATGTAGACACATAAAGCAATGATTAGGTCAATGGGCATTTCTGCAGGGATGAATTATTCCAGGTCATCTCATTATTTAGTCACTTAAGTCAATGATGACTTCATCTCATTAATTGATCACTTATTTCAAAGATGAGTTCTAGGGGCATCTCCCCAGGGTTGAATTATGTGACATCATCTCGTTATTTATGCATTTAAATCAATGAGGAGGTCTATGGTCATCTTCCCAAGGGTTAATTGCATGGTATCTCTCAGTATTTGATCACTTAAATCAATAATGAGTTCTCTGCACATCTCTCCCGGGATGAATTATTCCAGGTCCTAGACCTCATCATTGATTTAAGTTACTAGATATTGAGATGAGGTCCTGCAATTCTCCCCCTGGGTAGACTCCCATAGGCCCCATCTTTGATTTAAGTACCTATATAATGTGAAGACATTCTGTGATTATCTCCTGGGGAGACACCTATAGACCTCATCATTGATTCAAGTGACTAAACAATGAGATGAAATCTCATAATTCTCCTTGGGGAGAAACACATAGACCTCATCATTGATTTATGTGATTAATTATTGCGATAACATCAGTTAATTCACTGCTGATACATTATAATTGATTTAAGTAACTAAATAATTAGATGAGGTCGCATTTTCCCCTAGGCAGTTGCCCACAGACCTCATCATTGAATTAAGTGACTAAATAACCAGATGACATTGCAGTATTCACCCCTGAGGAGATGCCCATAGACCAGATCATTGATATAAATGATCAAATAATGGCATGACTTCACATGATTGAACACTAGAAAGATACCCATAACCTCATCATTGATTTAATTGACTAAATAATGAGATGATGTCGCATAATTCAACCCTGGGAAGATACCCACAGACCTCATCATGGATTTAAGTGACTAACTAAATAGATGAGATTTCATGATTCACCCCTGTGGAGAAGTCCATAGACCTCATCATGGATTTAAGTGACTAAATAAATAGATGAGGTCACATGACTCACCCCTGAAGAGATGCCAGGAGATGCCAATAGACATCCTCATTGATATAAGTGACTACATAATGAGATGATGTTGCATGATTCAATCCTGGACAGATGCCCATGGACCTCATCATTGATTCAACTGAGTAAGTAATGAGATGGCATAGCATAATTCTTCCCTGGGTAGAATCCACAGACCTCATCATAAATTTAAGTGATCATATGATGAGATAATGTCACATAATTCACCCCCAGGGAGATGCCCATAGACCTAATTATTGATTTAAGTGATCAAATAATGAGATGACATCACATATTTCACCCCTGTGGAGATGCCCTAGACTTCATCATTGATTTATATGACTAAATTATTAGATGACATCACAATAGTCACACCTGGGGAGATGCCCATAGAACTCATCATTAATTTAAATGATCAAATACTGAGATGACATTGCATGATCCAGCCCTGGGTAGATTCCCATAGACCTCTTCTTTGATTTAAATCATTAAATAATGAGATAACATTACTTAATTCACCCCTGGGGAGATGCCAGTAGACCTCACCATTGATATATAACTGTCTAAATAATGAGATAACGTTGCATAATTAACCCCTGGAAAGATGCCCATACATCTCATGATTGATTCTTGTGTGATCAAGTCATAAGATGAAGTGGCATAATTGACCCCTGGGGATATGCCCATAGACCTCATCACTGATTGAAGTGACTAACTAATGAGATAAACTCGCATAAGTCACCTCTGGGGTGATGCCAATAGATGACATAATTAATTAGAGTAACTAAATAATGTGATGAGGTCGCATGATTAACCCCTGGGGAGACACCCATAGATCCTACCATTGATTTAAGTATCTAAATAATGAGATGACATGCCATTACACACCCCTTGGGAGATGCCCATATATCTCAACATTGATTTAAGTGAATAAGTAATGACACTATATGACACAATTTACCACTTGGGAGATGCCAATAGACCTCATCATTTATTCAAGTGACTAAACAAAGAGACGATGTTGCATAATCAATTCCTGAGGAGATGTTTTGCTGGTCCTCATCATTCATTTAAGTGTCTAAACAATGACATGATGTCGCATAATTCACCCGTGGGTAGACACACATAGAACTCATCATTGATTTACATGATCAAATAATGAGATGACATCGCATGCTTCACACCTGGTGAAACACCCACAAATGTTATCATTGATTTAAGTTACTAAGTAATGAGATGACTTCGCAAGATTCAGCCCTGGGGAGACATCCACAGACCTTACCATCGATTTCAGTGACTAAATAAAAACATGATATCAAAGTATTGAACCCTGGAGACACTCATAGATATGATCATTCATTTAAGTGATCAAATAATGAGATGACATTGCATGAGTCACCTATTGGGAGATGCCCAAAGACTCAATCATTGATTCAAGTGATAACATAGTGAGATGACATAGCATAATTCACCCCTGGGAAGATGACAACAGACCTCATCATTGATTCAAGTGACTCAATAATGAGATAAAAACACTTAATTCTCCCCTGGGGGTCACCATACACCTCATCATTGATTTAAGTTATCAAATAATGAGATGATTTAGCACAATTCACCCCTAGGTATATGCCCATACACCACATCATTGATATAAGTGATAAAATAAAGAGTAGACTTTTCTAATTCAATCCCGGGGAGATAATCAGAAAACTCATCATTGATTTAAGTAACTTAATAACGTGATGAGGTCCCATGATTCAACCCTGGGGAGATGCCCATAGACCTCAACGTTGATTTATGTAAGTAAATAATGATATAACGTCACAAAATGTACTCCTGTGGAGATGCCAGTAGACCAGATCACTGATTTCAGTGTTCAAATAATGAAATGATGTCGCATAATTCACCCCTGAGGAATTGCCCATGGACCTCTTCATTTGTTTAAGTGAGTAAACAATAAGATGACATCGAATAATTCAACCCTGAGTAGATGCCCATATACCTCATCATTGATCTAAGTGTCTAACTAATGAGATGATTTCCCATAATTCACACCCAGGGGATACCCATGGACCTCATCATTGATTAAGAGACTAAATAATAAGATAACCTCGCATAATTAAGCCTCAGGAAGACATAGATTGAACACATCATTAATTTAAGAATATAAATAATGAGATTACAATGCATAAATTACCCATTGGACACTTCCATAGACTTTTTCATAGATTCAATGGGTCAAAAGATTACATGACCTCACATAATTCACCCCTGGAGAGGTGTCCATAATTTCATCATTGATTTAAGTGACTAAATAATGTGATGACATCAAATGAGTCATGACTGGGTAGATGGCCACAGTCCTCATCTTTGATTTAAGTAAAAAAAATTATGAGATGATGTCACATAATTCATCCCTTGGGACCCACCCATATACCTCATCTATGATTTTAGTGATCAAATAATGAGATGATATCACATAATTCTCCCCTGTGAATACACCTATAGACTACTTCATTTATTTAAGTGACTAAATAATGAGATCAGGTTACATGATTCACCCCTGGGGAGGCGGCAATAGACTTCATCATTGATTTAAGTTACCAAATAATGAGATGACATCACATAACTCACCTCTGGAGTGACACCCATATACATATCTGGGAAGATGCTCATTCATTTAATCATTGATTTAAGTGAATAATCAATGAGATGCGGTCACACGATTAACCCTTGGGAAGATCCCCATACACCTCATCTTGGATTTAAGTGATTCAATAATGAGATGAAGTCACACGATTCACCCCTGGTGATATGCCCATAGACCTCATCGTTGATTTAAGTGACTAAATAATGAGATGACATCACACGATTCACCCCTAGGTAGCAGCGCATAGAACTCCTCTTGATTTTAGTGACTCAATAATGAGATGAAGTCACACCATTCACCCCTGGGGAGACACCCATAAACCTCATCATTGACTTAAGTGACTAACTAAGGAGGTGATGTCACAAGATTCCCCCATGGGTAGCAGCCCATAGACCTATTCATTGATTTAAATGACTAAATAAGGAAATGCCGTCGCATAATTCAACCCAGGGGAGACACCCATAAACCTCATCATTGATTCAACTAATTAAATAATGAGATGACATCGCATAATTCACCCCTGGGTAGATGTCCACAGACTTCATCTGTGATTTAAATGATCAAATAATCAGATGCAGAGCATAAATCACCCCTGGGGAGAGGCCCACAGACCTCATAATTTATATAAGTGATCAGATAATGAGATGAAATCATAAAATTCCCCCTTGGGGAGACTCCCATAGACCTCATGGTTGCTTTAATTAATCAAATAATGAAGTGACATGGCATAAAATAACCCTTGCAAGACTCCCATTGACTTCATCATTGATTTAAGTGACTAAACAATGAGATGAGATGAAGTCACATGATTCACCCATGAGCAAATGCACATAGACCTTATCATTGACTTAAGTGAGTAAATAATGTGATGACATCACATGACTCACGCTTGGGGAAACACCATAGTCCTCATCACTACTTTAAGTGACTAAATGAGGAGATGACATCACATAATTCACACTTGGGGGAAGCCGATATATATCATCGTTGATTTAAGTTATCAAAAAATGAGATGACATCACATAATTCACCCCTAGGGAGATGGCCATAGACATCAATGATTTAAGTGACTAAATAATAAGAAGACATTACACAATTCTCCCCTGGGAAGAGGCCAATTAATCTCATCTTTGATATAAGTAACTAAATAATGAAATGTCATCGCACGATTCAACCCTGGGGTGATGTCCATAGATTTCATCATTGATTTAAGTGACTAAATAATGAGATGACATTGCAAGAATCACGCATGGGGAGATGCCTATAGACCTCATCATTGAATTAATCGACTATATAAGTATTTGACTTCACATAATTCAACCCTGGGAAGATGCCCATAGATGTCATCATTTGATTTAAGTGACTATATAAGGAGATGAAGTTCTATGAATAACCCCTGGAGAGATTTCCATGGACCTTATCGTGGATTTTAGTGACTAAAAAGGAGATGATGTCACATGATTCCTACATGGGTAGACTTGCATACACCTCATCATTGATTTAAGTGACTAAATAATGAGATGAAGATGACCTCAACCTTGAGGAGCTGCCTGTAGACATCATTGATTTAAGTGAGTAAATTATGGCATGAGGTCACATGAAACAGTCCTGGGGAGATGTCCATAGACCTCATCATTAATATAAGTGACTAAATAATGAGATGAAGTCACACGATTCACTCCTGGGTTGATGCCCATGGACATCATCATTGATTTAAGTGATCAAATATTGAGGTGACATCGCATCATTCATCCCTGGGAAAGTCTATAGACCCCATCATTGATTTAATTGACACAATAATGATATGAGGTTACATGATTAATCCCTGGGCATATGTGCAAACACCTCATAATTGATGTAAGTGAATAAATAATCAGATGATGTCACAGTATTCATCCCTGGGCAGACTCCTATAGACATCAACATTGATTAAAATAATTAACTAATGAGATGACACTGAATGATTCACCCCTGGGGAGACTCTCATAGACCTCATCATTGATTTAAGTAACTAAAGAGTAATATGATGTCTCATGATTCAACCCTCGGGTGATGTCCATAGATTTCATCATTGATTTAAGTGACTAAATAATGAGATGACATTGCAAGAATCACGCCTGGGGAGATGCCTATAGACCTCATCATTGATTTAAGTAACTAAAGAGTAATATGATGTCTCATGATTCAACCCTCGGGTGACGTACATAGACCACATCATTGATTTAAGGGAATAAATATGGAGACTATATCACATTATTCAACCCTGGGGACGTGCACATACACCTCACCATTGCTTTAAGAGTCTAAATAATGAGATGATGTGATATGTTTCTCTCCGAGGGTGACACCCATAGACATCATCTTTGACTTAAGTGACTAAATAAGGAGATGAGGTCACATGATTCACCACTGGGAGATACCCATAGATCTCTTCATTGATTCAAGTGAATAAATAATTACATGACATCGTATAATTCAACCAGGGGAGTCCCCCACAGACCTCATCATTGAATTAAGTGATTAAATTATGAGAAGACATGTCATAATTGATTCCTGAGTAGATGCTCATACACATCATCATTGATTCAAGTGATCAAATAATGAGATGACTTCACATGACTCACCCATGGGGAGATACCCATAGACCTCATAGGTGATACAAGACACTAAATAATAAGATGACATCACAAAATTCACCGCGAGGGAGACACCCATTGTCATCCTCATTGACTTATGTGATTAAATAATGAGATGACGCTGCATAATTCAACGATGGGGAGACACCCATACAAATCTTCATTGATTTAAGTGGTCAACTATTGAGATGACCTCAAATAATTCATCGCTGTGGAGATGCCCATAGAGTGCATCATTGATTTAATTAACCAAATAATGAGATGATGTCCCATGATTCACCCCTGGGGAGATGCCCATAGTCCACATGATTGATTCAAGTGACTAACTAATGAGGTGGCATCCCAAAATTCATGCCTGGGGAGACTCCCACATACCTCAACGTTGATTTAAGTGATGGAATAATGAGATATCGCTGCATAATTCATCCCTTTGGGAGATACACTTAAACCTCATTATTAATTTAAGTGACCAAATAATGATATGTCTTCACATGATTCACCCCTGGGGATATTCCCATAGACCTCATCATTGATTTAAGTGACTAAATAATGATATGTCCTCGCATGATTCACCCCTTGAGAGACACACATAGACATCTTCACTGATTTATGTGTGTAAATATTGAGCTGATGTCCCATGATTCACCACTGTGAAGATACCTGAAGATATCATCATTGATTCAAGTGACTAAATAATGAGATGGTGTCCCATAATCCAACCCTAAGGAGGTGCCCATAGACCACATCATCGATTAAAATGACTAAATAATGACATGACTTCATATATTTCAACCTGGTGAGTCATCCATAGACCTCATCATTGAATTAAGTGAATACATAATGAGATGACATTGCATAATTCATCCTTGCAGAGACCCCCCATACACATCATCATTGATTAAGTGATCAAATAATGAGATGATGTCCCATAATTCACACCTAGGGAAATGTTCATAGACCTCTTCATTGATTTTAGCGATTAAATAATGATATGTGCTTACATGATTCACCACTGGAGAGATGCCCACAGACCTCATCATTGATTTAAGTGACTACATAATGTTATGTCCTCGCTAGATTCAACCCTGGGGAGACTCACATAGACATCATCTATGATTTAAGTGACTAAATAATGGTAGGCACTCAATTGATTTACCCCAGGGGAGACACACATAGACTTCATCATTGATTTAAGTGACTAAATAATGATATGTCCTCACATGATTTACCCCTGGGGAGATTCCCATAGCCCTCATCATTGATTTAAGTGATCAAATAATGAGATGATATCATGTAATTCACCACTGGGGAGATGCCCATACAACTTATCATTGATTAAATTGATCAAATAATCAGATGATATCGCATGGTTAACCCCTGGGGAGTTGCCCATAGATGTCATGATTGATGTAAGTGACTAAATAATGATATGTCCTCGCATCATTCACCCCAGGAAGATGCCGGTAGACCTCGTCATTGATTTAAGAGATCATATAATAAGATGACATCACATAATTCATTCTGGTAAGATGTTCACAAACCTCATCAATTATATAAATGATCAAATAATGAGATGACATGGCATAAGTAAACTCTCAGGAGTTGCCCATAGACCTCTTCATTTATTTATGTGATCAAATACTGTGATGACGTCAAATAATTCACCCTTGCAGAGTCTCCAATAGAACTCATCATTGATTTATGTGAGTAAATAATGAGATGACATCAAAAAATTCAACCCTGTGGTGATGCCCATAGACATAATCATTGATTTAAGTAGTTAAATACTGTGATGAAGTTACATAATTCAGACGTGGGGAGAAGACCAAAGACATAATAATTGATATAAGTGATCAAATAATAAGATGACATCGTGAAATTCACACAAAGAGATGCCCATGAACATCATCATTGATTTAAGTGTCTAAAGAATGAAATGACTTTGCATGATTCACCATTGATGAGACAAAAATAGATGTCATCATTGATTTAAGTGACTAAATAATGAGATTACATGGCATATTTCACACTTGGGAGATGGACATAGACCTCTTATTGAGTTAAGTGATCAAATAATGAGATGACATTGAAAAATTCATCCCTGGGGAAATGAGCATAGCCCTCAACATTAATCTAAGTGAGATAATAATGAGATGAAGCCACAGGATTCACCCCTGAGAGATGACCATTGAACTCATCACTTATATGAATGACTAATTAGATTTTTGCGAATGATTCAACACTCGAGAGGCTCATAGACATCGTCATTGATTTAGGTAAATAATAATGAGATAATGTCACATGATTCATCTGTGGGTTGACTCTGATACACCTCATCTTGAATATAAATAATTAATAATGAGAAGGCATCACCCTTGGGAAGCCAGCCATAGACCTCATCATTGATTTAAATGAGTAAATAATGAGTCCCAGTCACATGTGGAGATGCCCATAGGACTCAATATTGATTTACATGACCTCGAATGATTCACCCCTGGGGAAGCCCATAGACACCATAATTGATTTAAGTGACTAAATAATGTTATGTCTTCGCATGTTTCACCCCTTGGTAGACACACATAGACCACTTCATTGATTTATGTGTCTAAATAATGATCTTATGTCCCATGATTCACCCCTGGGGAGATGCCCATAGATCTCATCATTGTTTCAAGTGACTAAATAATGAGATGATGCTCCATAATTCACCCCTAGGGAGATGCCCATAGACCACATCATTGAGTCAAGTGACTAAATAATGACATGACTTCACATAATTAACAACTGGTGAGACACCCATAGACTTCATCAATGAAATATCTAAATACATAATGAAATGACATCACATAATTCATCTTTGCGGATAACCCATACACTTCATCCCTGATTAAGTGATCAAATAATGAGATGACATCACATAATTAACCCCTGGGAAGTCACCCATAGCCATCATCATTGATTCTCATGACTGAATAATGAGATGACATTGCATAATTCACACCTAGGGAAATGTCCGTAGAACACTTCTTTGATTTAATTGACTAAATAATGATATGTACTCACATGATTTACCGCTGGGGTGAGGCCCATAGACCTCATCATTGATTTAAGTGATTAAATAATGAGATAACACTGCATAATTCATCCCTGGGGAAAGTAACTAAATAATGACATGACATCTCATAATTCATCCATCACGAGATGCCCCTTGACCTCATCATAGATTTGAGTGAATAAATGATGTTATGTCCTCACATGATTCATCCATGGGGAGCCACACATAGACCTCATAATTGATTTATGTGATCAAATAATGAGATGATGTCCAGTAATTCACCACTGGGGAGATGCCCACAGACCTCAAGATTGATTTAAGTGACTAAATAATGAAATGTCTTTGCATAATTTACTCCAGAGAGATGGCTGTAGACCTCATCATTGATTTAAGTGATCAAATAATGAGATGATTTTACATAATTCACTCCTGGGGAGATGCCTTTAGACAAAAGTCATTGATTTAAGTGACTAAATAATGCGATGACATTGCATGATTTACCACTGTGAGATGCCCATAGAACTCATAATTGATTTACGTAACAAAATAATGGGATAACACCGCATGATTCACCCCTGGGGAGATGCCCATACACACCATCATTGATTTAGGTGACAAATTATGAGATGAAGTCATACATTTCATCCCTCATCATTGATTTAAGTGACTAAATGAGGAGATGAGGTCACATGATTCAGCCCTGGGTAGAAGCCCATGCACTTCATCCTTGATGTAAGTTAATAAATAATGGGGAGACATCACATAATGCAATCCTGGGAAGACGCCCATAGACATCATCATTGATATAATGATCAAATAATGAGATAACATCACAAAATTCACATTTGTGGAGACACCTATAGACCTCATTATTTAGTTAATTGATCAAATAATGAGATGACAGTGCATAATTCCCCCAAGGGGAGACGCCCATAGACATAATCCTAGATTTTAGTGACTAAATAATGAGATGACATTGAACGATTCACCCCTGGGAGATGTCTATAGATTTCATAATTGATTTAAGTAACTAAATAAAGAGATGACATCCCATGATTCTCCCATGGGAAGATGCTCACAGAAGTCTTCATTGATTTAAATGATCAAACAATGAGTAGACAACATATAATTCACCCTTGGGGAGACACCCATAGACATCTTTGATTTAAGTGACTAAATAATGAGATGACATTGCATGATTCAACCCTTGGAGACACCCATAGATCTCATAATTGATTTGAGTAATAAAATAATGAGATAACTTCACGAAGTTCACCCCTGGGAAGACATCCATACACAGTATCATTGATTCAAGTGAATGAATAATCAGATTCACACGAGTCACTCCTGGGGAGATGCAAATAGACATCATCATTGATTTAAGTGACTCTATGAGGAGATGAAATCACATGATTCATCCCTGGGTAGATGGATCATACAACTCATCATTGGTTTAAGTTATTAAATAATGAGAAGATGTCACATAATGCAACCATGGTGAGGCTAAATAATGAGATGTACTCATATGATTCATCCCTGGGCAGATGCCCATAAACATCATCATTGTTATAAGGTACTAAAAAATGAGAAGACATCACATAATTCAGCATTGGGGAGCAACCCAAAGACCACATCATTGATTTACGTGATCAAATAATGTGATAACATTGCACTATTCATACCTTGGAAGATGGGCATAGGCATCATCATTGATTTAAGTGACTAAATAATGAGAGGACATTGAAAGATTCACCACTGGGGAGACCTCCATAGACATCATCATTGATCTAAGTGACATAATAATGAGATGGAGTCACAGAATTAGCTCCTCGAGAAATGATCATAGACCTCATCACTGATTTAAATGACTAAATAATGAAATTTCATGAATGATTCAATCCTAGGGACAGGCTCATAGATATCATCATTGATTTAAGTAAATAATAATTAGATGAAGTCACAGAATTCACACTTGTGGAGATACCCATAGACCTCACCATTAAATTAAGGGACTAAATAATGTGATGATGTCACATGATTCATCCCTGGAGAGACTCCAATAAACCTCATTATTGATTTAAGATACTAAATAATGAGAAGACGTCACCCTTGGGGAGCTGCACATAGACCTCATCATTGATTTAATTGAGTCAATAATGAGTTCTGGTTACGTGATTTCCCCATGGGTAGATGCCCATGGACATCTTCATTGATTTTAGTGACTAAATAAGGAAACATCACATAATTAAAAACTGTGTAACATCCATTGATATCGTCATAGATTTAAGGGTCAAAACCATGAGATGAAGTCACATGATTTACCCCTGAGGAAATGCCCATAGAACACATTATTAATTTATTGGATTAAATAATGTGGTGAGGTCACATGATTCATCCCTGTCGAGATGCTCACAAACCTTATCATTCACTTAAGTTACAAAATAAGGAGAAGATGTCACATAATTTACTATTGGGGATATTCCCATACACCCAATCATTGATTTAAGTGACTGAATAATGAGATGATATTGTATAATTCACCCTTAGCATGACAACCATAGACCTAATCATTAATTTAAATTTTCCAATAATGAGATGACATTGTGTAATCACTCCTAGGGAGTTGACAATTGACCTCAAAATTGATTTAAGTCATTAAATAATGAGATGCCATAACATAATTCACCCTTGAAGAGATGCCCATTGACGTCATCATTGATTTAAGGGACTAAATAATGAGATGATGTCCCATGATTCAACCCTGCGGAGATGCCCATAGAAATCTTTATTGATTTCTTTGACTTAATAATGAGAGGAAGACACATGATTCCTAGCTGGGGAGCCACACCTAGACCTCATCATTGATTTAACTGAAGAAATAATGAGATGATATCACACGATTCACCACTTTGAGATCCCCATAGAGGTGATCATTGATTTAAGTGGTCAAATAATGAGATGACATCACATAATTCACCCCTGGGGTGATGCCCATAAATCTAATCATTGATTTAAGTGAGTAAATAATGAGATGACATCACATAATTCAACCTGGTGCAGAAGGCCATAGACCTCATCAATGATTTAAGTGACTAAATAATGAGATGACATCATACCATTCCCCTATGGGGAGCAGCCCGTTGACCTCGTTATTATTTGAAGTGACTAAATTATGAGATGAAGTCACAGTTTTCTCCCCTGGGGAGATGCCTATAGACATCGTCTTTGATTTATGTAACTAAATATTGAGATGGCATCCCTTGATTCACCCCCGAGGAGAAGCCCATAGACGTCATCTTTGAAATAAGTGACTAAATGATGAGATGATGTGACATGATTCACCCTTGGGAAAATGGCCATAGGCCTTATCATTGATATATATGACTAAATAATGAGATGAAATCGCATAATTCACCCCTGGCATAGCTGACCATATTGATTTCATATACTAAATAATGAGATGACATTGCATGATTCACCTATGAGGACACATCCATAGACATCATCCTTGATTTAAGTGATCAAATAATGAGATGACATCGAATAATTAAGTCCTGGGGAGATGCCCACAGACATCACCATTGATTTAAGAGAGTAAATAATGAGAGGACATTGCCCGATTCCCCACTGGTGAGATGCCCATATGCATCATTGATTTAAATGAATAAATAATGAGATGAAGTCACATGATTCAACCCTGGGGTGATACTCATAGAATTACACATTAATTTAAGTGACTATATAATGAGATGAGGTCACATGATTCACCCCTGAATTGGTGCCCTTAGACCTGATCATGTTTTATGTTACTAAAGAATGAAATGAGGTCACATGTTTTAACCCTGTGGAGACGCCATATACCTCATCCTGATCAAATTTACTAAATAAGGAGAAGACATCACATAATTCACCCTTGGGAATCCACTCATAGAACTCATCACTGATTTAAGTGACTAAATAATGAAATGAAATCACATAACTTAGGCCTGGGGAAATGCTTGAAATAATAATCAATGATTTAACTAACTAAATAATGATTGTCCCCTGGGGAGGCACACATTGATCTCATAATTGATTAAAATAATTAATAATGGGATTATATCACATGATTCACCCTGGGAATGATCTCAAAGACCATATCATTGATTTAAGTGGCTAAATGATGAGATATGGGAACAAACCACACAACAGTCATCCACATGCCTAGGGACTAGTTCAGTGTTAAGCAGTTTTGAGAGGTGTCAGTCTGGACGCGGGGACCTCCCACTTGATTCTTGCTTTGCTCAGCTGTTTCTGACTCAGGAACCTGGCCAGTCTGCTCATATTATCACACCTCCTGCTGCAAGGCTGTAGTCGACAAGTTGGGCCATCCAAGAATCTCATGCTCTCCACTCAGCTCTCCTTCTACCCTCTGCATTCCTAAACTACTAAATGAATGCCTGGAAGCTCTTTCCTCAAGGAAGAGGGGATCATGTTGTGTGTGTGGGCAATCTCCTACTCAAGATCAATCACGTTGAGAGTGTCAGTCAATCTCAGCTGGGAATTTTCTATCACAAAGCAATAATGTTATGATTTCCTTTTACCCCTTTTAAGAAACAACATATCTGATTTCCTGACTTTGGTGCAACTAGAACTGTTAGAAAAAATAATATCAGTCTCCCATAAGGCAAATTATAAATATAGCAAAAGAAACCAAAGAAAGCAAATTCTTTCTGCACAGTGGGTAAGATTTGACCATAGCCAGGCTACAAAACACACATAGGGAAGGAAATGCTGTCTTCAAACTTTGGTGCCTAAATCATCAGGGATCTTGGTTGGGATTAACAACATAATCTTAGAACCAAGAGTAATTTGGAAAGAGCTGTCTAAGGAGAACGGAGTCAGGCAGAGAAGGACAAGTGAGGGGTGGCAAAGACCCGGTTTGAACCTGTCTCCACGAGTGCACTCATTTTGACAATTGTGTGAATGGTGCAGCCATGAGAATGCTAACTAAATTTGCACAACCTGAGCAGTACTGGATGAACAGATAAATTCTATTCATTCAGTCATGGGGACTGAGTAGATTCTGTCTGTCTATAACTTATATTTTGTTTGTTTGGTATTTTTTACACACCCAGCTTTGCTCAGCTGTTTCTGACGCAGGGACCTGTCCACTCTGCTCATATTATCACACCTCCTGCTGCAAGACTGTAGTCCACGAGTTGGGCCAATGCTTAACTGTGAATCTCTTCACATTCATTTGTGGGTTAATGGATGAAAGTTCTACTCTTCAAATTTTGAGCTCTCATGCTTACTCTGCAGGACTTTTAAAACAAGAAAGTTTTCTCTTGTATATCAGAATATGTTCCATAGGTACTGAAGGAAAGGTGTTGTGATGGCTCCTCTTCAAACGTGATCTGCAAAATGCTCCCCATACCTGTCATTTCTCTCCAGTTCATGATGTTTGGAGGGACTCAGTAAGCGAGGTGTAAAGATACTACCTTCAGTGAGTCAATCCACTCACTGTTTTCCAGCCTAGGTCTCCTGAAAGTCTGGCCCTGATGCTTCTCACACACTGCATACAGGATAAATCAATCAACTGGATATGAGCCCTGAAAAGTTGCTTTCTCAGTAAAGCCCCTATTAAAGGTGCATAATTAGTACCACCTGAGATTCTTCTCTGTGGCAGTTTCCCCTTACCTCAAGAGTGTCAATTGAAAGGAAGCTAGGCTATCACTGCAAGGCCCCTCATTTGTCAGAAAAGATCTCTAATTTGTGGTCCTGAGCTTGCTTCTGGAGAGTTGGAGCAGCCTCTCCTGGAGTAACTGGGAACCACAGAGGCAGAATGAATTGACTCTTTTCACAGAGCTACTTATGTCAAACATGCCATTGGTGGTGGTTTTATTTTTGGTAGTGGTTTCTCTGGGTGACTTAAAGGAGACAAAGCATTCATGTCCCCACAGGATGAGGCTCACTTCTGGAATTACATGAGAGTCCACACGACAGAGAAAATCATTTTCATGTGGGAGAACATTACAGAACACATACACATGTAGTAGAGATAGTTAAGAATGCAGAGAGAAAGAGAGAGACACAGTAGGATTTGCACACACACACAAACACCCACACATAAAACACACACCCTAAAACAAACATACAGAAAGAGACATGAAGAGACAGAGAAAGAGTCAGCAAGAGAGAAAGAGAAGGAAAAGGGAGAGAGAGAGACATAGAGTGATACAGATTATGAGACACACACAGCTTGAGGGAGAGAGAGACATACATAAACATTAATGGAGAGATGAGATTGTGACAAAGCAACAGACAATTAACTTCATTCTAAACAGACAAGCACAGCATTCGTGGAGGTAAATAAATAGACTGAAAGAAAGATGCTCTGCAACAGAGCTATAGAAACAGACAGAAAGTTAGTCAGGCTGGGACACAGGCAGAAATACAGGCACGCTGAGATTCACTGAGAGATAAAAGAGATAGACGGACAGACAGAGACTGATAGACATGCACGTTGAGGGACACACAGAGAGATGTAGATGCGACTCTTCTTTCCTAAACTATTAAATGAATTCCTGGATGTTCTTTCCTCTAGGACTGGGATGTAGAAGAATGCGGATCAATCCATGTTTATCACCATGCACAAAACTTAAGTCCAAATGGATCAAAGAACTCAACATAAATCCAGCCACACTGAACCTCTTAGAAGAGAAAGTGGGTGGTACCCTTGAACGAATTGTTACAGGAGACAGATTCCTGAACATAACACCAGTAGCACAGACAGTGAGATCAACAATTAATAAATGGTACCTCCTGAAACTGAGAAGCTTCTGTAAGGCAAAGGACACAGTCAGCAAGACAAAAAGGCAGCCCACAGAATGGGAAAAAATATTCACTAATCCCACATCTGACAGAGGGTTGATCTCCAAATTTTACAAAGAACTCAAGAAGCAAGTCTCCAAAACATCAAAGGACCCAATTAAAAAGTGGGCTGCAGAACTAAATAGAGAGTTTTCAATAGAGGAGTCTAAAATGGCTGAGAGGCACTTGAGAAAGTGCTCAACATCCTTACCCATCCGGGAAATGCAAATCAAAACAACTCTGAGATACCATCTCACTCCTGTCAGAATGGCTAAAATCAAAAACACCAGTGACAATTTATGCTGGAGAGGATGTGGTGAAAGGGGGACACTCCTCCATTGCTGGTGGGAGTGACAACTGGTTCAGCCACTTTGGAAATCAGTATGGAGATTCCTCAGAAAAATGGGAATAAACCTACCACAAGACCCAGCAACTCCACTCTTAGGCATATATCCAAAAGATGCCCATTCATACAACAAAGATGTCTGTTCCACTATGTACATAGCAGCTTTATTTGTAATAGCCAGAACTTGGAAGCAACCTAGATGTCCCTCAACCGAAGAGTGGATAGAGAAAATGTGGTACATTTACACAATGGAGTACTATTCAGCAGAAAAAAATAATGGAATCATGAGACTCGCAGGCAAATGGATGACACTAGAAGAAACCATCCTGTGTGAGGTAACCCAGTCACAAAAAGAGAAACATGGCATTTACTCTCTCATATATGGATTTTAGACAAAGATCTGGGGAGTGCCAGCCTACAATCCTATGGCCAGAGAGTCTGGGAAACAGAAACTTCATTTAGTGGCTGATCGAAGAAGAGGCAGACTCCCTTGGTTAAGTAATGAGCTGAACTCAAGAAAGCCAGTAACAGAGAGGGAGGACTGATGATCAAAGAGATTAAGACTGGGCTGGTTTAACCCCCAGAAACAGCTGACCAGACAAAGGTTAACCCTTGAATCCCAGGCATCAGCCTGGGAATCCAGCATGGGACTGATCAAGACCCCCTGAATCTGGGTGTCAGTGAGGAGGCCTAGGTAATCTATTGAGCCTTGGGCAGCAGATCAGTATGCATCCCAAGTATACACAGGGATTTTGGACTCCCTTAGAACAATGTGAGGTGCACTCTCACCCTGAACTCTTGGGGAAGGGTCTAAGCCCTGCCATATATGAAATGACAGACTATGGACACCCCTATGGAGGGCCTCATCTTCCCTGCGGGAATGAGGCGATAATGGGGGGGTTGGGAGGAGGGCACAGGAGGAGAGGAGGGAA
Source organism: Mesocricetus auratus (assembly GCF_017639785.1). Classification (NCBI taxonomy): domain Eukaryota; kingdom Metazoa; phylum Chordata; class Mammalia; order Rodentia; family Cricetidae; genus Mesocricetus; species Mesocricetus auratus. Next base: position 22,851 of record NW_024433354.1, on the reverse strand, counting down.
AGGGAGAGGGACCTGGAACTGACTTGTGAAGCATCCATGTTTCTTATCTAAATTTAAACTGGAAAATAAAATAAAAAATAATAAAGAAAAAAATTAAAAAAAGAGATAGCCAGACAGACAGAGACTGATAGACATACACGTTGAGGGACTCACAGAGAGATGTAGATGCGACTCTTCTTTCCTAAACTATTAAATGAATTCCTGGATGTTCTTTCCTCTAGGAAGAGGGGCTCATGTCCTTTGGGTGGGCAGTTTCCTACTCAAGATCAATCATGTTGAGAGAATCAGTCAGTCTAAGCTGAGAATTTTCTATCACAAAGCAATAATGTTATGATTTCATTTTCCCCTTTTCTGGAAACAAACTAAGTGATTTCCTGACTTTGGTGTAACTAGAAGTGTTAGAAAAAATAATTTCAGTCTCCCATAATGCAAGCTATAAATATAGCAAAAGAAACCAAAGAAAGCAAATTCTTTCTGCAGAGTGGATATGATTTGACTGTATCCCAGCTACAAAATACACATATGGAAATGCTGTCTTCAAAATTTGGTACCTAAATCATGAGGGAACTTGGTTGGGATTAACAACTTAATCTATGACTCCACTGTACTTTGGAAAGTGCTGTCAAAGAAGAACCGAAGGAGTCAGGCAGAGGAGGACAAGTGAGGGGCTCCAAAGGCCCAGCCTTTGAACATATCTCCCTTAGAGAATTCATTTTAACAATGGTGGTGATGGAAGAATTATTTTACCAATATCTAAAAACGGACCCACCGTTCAGGTGGGGAAATATGGATTCTCAGGAAATCAATGTCCTTTTCCTTTTTGAAAACCCGTAAAGTCTTTAGAAATAACTAGACTACCAAAATTCTGGGTTCAAGGCATGAGCTCTGTTACTCTTTTAGGCTGCTTCAATCTAGTGTGGCCTGAGGTAGACTGGAACACACAGATATCCAGTTCCTTTTCCCGCGAGTCCTCGGAGGAAACGAGTCTGCCTGGCTTCACTGGCTAAGCAGTATTTTTGCTTTGCTCTTTTGATCACCAGTGACTTGAGAAATGGTAAACTATGTATCACCGCAGACACATTTTTATAATTTTGTTTTCTGCTTTCCTCTGTATCCCCAACTCTTTGGGGATGGAGACTAGGTCCTCGCTGAAATTTTCTATCCAGATTTCAATATTAGACTCAGAGAAGACAGATTGAGCTTCTAGGGATAGCTGAAATCATACCACAACACAGTTTCCTTTTCTAGATTGAATCTTAGGTCAACAGGTAACTACTTTTGACAATTTTCTTCCACACTTGGATGGTTCAGAGCACTTTATGCCATTGTATCAAAATAAAATGTTGTACCAGCGATACCTAGAGTAACAGAACAGATAGAAAGAAACTCTGACCATTTGAAGAAAGTGGATTCCTTAGAATGACTTAGGTATTTATGCCTGATAGCCTCATCCTATCTATCTATGAAGAGAAAGTGCAAGACCTCAGTACGTACTCAGTCCTAAAATTGGGACATGACTGCTGGTCTTCAGTATATTCTGGAAGTCATGAGAAGAAGTCGATATTGCCAGTGAAGTGAGGGACTTGCTGCAAGGCAAAGAGGAAGCCCTTCCTCTCTCCATGCACCTTTATAGTCTCCCACCAGAGGGGGTGGCCTGTTTCCTGATCAAGTTCAGGATTAAGGTTGTGTTTGTCTTCTGGCCTCCATAAATGGATTAGATCTATGTGTGCCTCTAACTCCAAAGTTCCAGTTGGAATTGGATCTACATGCCACAACTGAAGCAGTGCTCTCCATGTTTGGATGTTAGTTTATTCCAGATAAAGTCAGCTCAGGGAACAAGAGTAACCATGAGAAATGTAGTTTGCTTCTTGTGTTACATGAAGATCGTAAATTCTACTCATTTAGTCATGGGGACTGAGTAAATTCTGTCTGTCAATATCTTATATTTTGTTTATTTGGTATATTTCTCCGCAATGTGTTCATTTTATCATTTGTAGAAGTTTAAAATAAAGTTGTTTTACATACCGATCCCGGGTCACTCTCTATCCGCAAAAATGCACACATTCTATCCTCCCAACCCCCAATACACCCCTCAGAAAGGGGAGGTCCCACATGGGAAATCAACAAATTCTATGACATCACTGGAAGCAGACCAAAGACCCTCCCCCATGTATGTAGGGTGACCAAGTTATGTCTTCACAGGGAATGGGCACCCAAGAGCCATTTCATGCAGTAGGGGTAAATCCTGGTTCCCCGTGTGGTGGACACAACAACTGCCCAAACCACACAATCGTCATACACATTCCTAGACACTATTTCAATATTACACAAGTTTGCGAGGTGTCATTCCGGACTCCGGGACCTCCCACTTGATTCTTGCTTCTGTCAGCTGTTTCTGACGCAGGGACCTGGCCACTCTGCTCATATTATCACACCTCCTGCTGCAAGACTGTATTCTGCGAGTTGGGCCAGTGCTTAGCTGTGGATCTCTTCACCTTCCTTTGTGGGTTAATGGATGAAAGTTCTATGATGACACCTAAGGTAGTCATCAACGTGATTTCATGGCAAGTGCCGCTAAGTTGCCCTCTCCACTGTGGCTCAGAATTTAAGCATGGCTCATGCTTGTGCATTCCTGGGAATTTCCTTAGAGCCAGATTTCTGGCTAACCCAACAAATGCTCTCTCAACATTCTGCATTATAACAACAACCTCTTAATTCACCGGTGTTCCAAATATACACAGGAGACCTTGTCTGTTTCCAATTTTGGGGGATGGGCAAATCTGTGCATTTACCTATTAGGGCCCTTCATGTTTATTGGAATCTCTGATATTGTAAAGTGTAGGCTGACTATCCTCTGCTTTATGTTGAATATATACTTATGTGTGAGTACATGGGATACAGAGCTAAACAGAGAATTCTGAACAGGACAGTCTCTACTGGCCAAAAGGCAAAGGAGGATCTGCTCCATTTCCTTAGCCATCAGGGAAATTAAAATCAAGCCTCATCTAAGATGCCATCTTTTACTGGTCAGAATGGCTAAGATCAAAACAATTAATGACAATGTATTATAGAGAGGATATATTGTAAGGGGAACACAGTTCCTTTGCTGGTTCAAACTTTTAAGCCACTGTGGAAATATGGGTGTCCATTTCTCAAAATTTCGGGTATCAATCTACAACACAGCGCAGCATAACCACTATTGGGCATACAAACAAAAGATACACAACCATGCCACATGGACATTCAACCTATCAACTATGCTCACAGAAGTATTATTTGTAATCGCCAGAACCTGAAACCAAACTAGCTGACCCTCCCCTGAAAACTGGATAATGAAAATGTGGTACATTTAAACAATGGGGTATGACTCAGGGGGGAATACAATGACATTGTGAATTTGCAGTCACATGGATAGATTTAGAATCCTGTGTGAGGTAACTGAAACACAGAACGACAACCATGGCCCATTTTGTATTTTAATGGATGTTTTCTCTCCTCTCCAAATTTTGAGCTCCCATGCTTACTCTGCAGGACCTTTATAACCGAGAGCTTTCATCTTGTATATCAGAATACGTTCAGTAGATACGGAAGGAAATGTGTTCTGATGGCTCCTTTTCAAATGTGATCAGGAAAATGCTCCCCATACCTCTCCAGTTCATGATGTCTGGAGGGATTCCCTAAGCCAGGAGGAAAGGGAACTACCTCCACTCACTGGTTTCCAGCATAGGTATCCTGAAATACTGTCCGTGATGCTTCTTCCACCCTCCATACAGGAAAAATCAACTGGATATGAGCCCTGAAAAGTTGCTTCCTCAGTAAAGCCCCTATTACAGGTGGATAACTAGTACCACCTGAGACTCTTCTCTGTTGCAGGTTCTCCTTTCCTCAAGAGTGTCAATTGAAAGGAAGCTAGGCTATCACCGCAAGGCCCCTCATTTATCAGAAAAGTGCTCTAACTTGTGGTCCTGAGCTTGCTTATGGAGAGTTGGAGCAGCCTCTCCTGGGGTTACTGGGTACCACAGAGGTTGAATGCATTGACTCTTTTCACAGAGCTACTCATGTCAAAAATGACATTGGCGGTGGTTTTATTTTCGGTAGGTTGTTCTCTTGGTGACTTAATAGAGACAAAGCATTCATGTCCCCATAGGATGAGGCTCTTGTCTGGAACTACAAGAGAGTCTACATAACAGGGAAAGTCACTTGTCATGTGGCAGAATTTTACAGAACAAACACACAAGTAGCAGAAATACTTAAGCATGGAGAGAGTTACAGAGAGACACAGCTGGATTTGCACACACACACACACACACAAACAAACACACAAACTAACACAAACATACAGAGAGAGATATGAAGACACAGGGAAAGAGTGAGCAAGAGAGAAAGAGAAGGAAAAGGGAGAGAGAGAAAGAAAGAGAGACAGAGAGAGACAGAGTGATATAGATTATGAGACATACACAGATTGAGAGAGAGAGTGACATACATAAACATTAATGGAGAGATGAGATTGTGACAAGGCAATAGACCTTAAGACAGTTATCTTCATTCTAAACAGACAAGCACAACATTGGTGGAGGTAAATAAATGGATTGAAAGAGAGATGCTCTGCGACAAAGCTAGAGAAACAGACAGAAAGATAGTCAGGCAGACACACAGACAGAAAGAAAGCATGCTGTGTGTCACAGAGTTATACATAGAAGAAAGAATCTGAGTGACAGAGAGTGACACAGAGCAAGAGAAAAAAGAGACAGACAGACAGAGAGACAGACAGACAGAGACTGATAGAGATTCAAGTAGAGGGACACACAGAGAGACATAGAGGAGAGATTTCCTTCCTAAACTATTAAATGAATGCCTGGAAGTTCTTTCCTCTAGGAAGAGGGCTTCATATCCTGTTTGTGAGCAGTCTGCTTCTCAAGATCAATCATATTGAAAGTGTCAGTCAATCACAGCTGGGAATTTTCTATCAAAAACCAATAATGTTATGATTTCTTTTTCTCCTTTTTAAGAAACAAACTATCTGATTTCCTGACTTTGGTGTAACTAGAAGTGTTAGAAATGATATCTGTATCCCATAATGCAAGCTATAAATATATCAAACGAAAGCAAATTCTTTCTGCAGAGTGGGTATCATTTGACTGTAGCCCAGCAACAACACACACATGAAAATGCTGTCTTCAAAGTTTAGTATCTAAATCATCAGGGAGCTTGATTGGGATTAACAACTTAATCTATTACTGCAGTTTAAAATGGAAAGAGCTGTCAAAGGAGAACTGAAAGAGTCAGGTAGAGGAGGACAAGTTAGGAGCAGCAAAGGCCTGGCCTTTGAGCCTGTCTACATGAGAGAATTCATTTTAGCAGTGGTGGGGATGGAAGAATTATTTTACCAATATCTAAAAATGGACCCACAGTTCAGATGGGGAAAGTATGGATTCTCACTAAATCAATGTCCTTTTCCTTTTTGAAAACCCGTAAAGTCTTTAGCAATAACTAGACTACCAAAAGACTCTGCCAGATGCAGTTGTCTTCCTCACCTTTGTCATCTACTCTGCCAAATCCAGGTGCAAAGAAAGAGTAGTGAGGCTTTGGGTGAATGGTGCAGCCATGATGATGATAACCATACTCACGCAACCTGAGCAGTACTGGATGAACTAATACAGGCTTCTTCAAACAGAAACACCACAGAATCCACAAAATGGTTGTCAGATTTTTTATTCCTTTTCTAGTGTTTGGTTTACAGAAATGGATACACCCAGAGAGACAAGAGGAGGACTTCATTCCACTGGATATCCAGTTAGAGAATTTGAGAAGTCTTCCTCATATGCTGACAGCTGAAATCATGGAACTGGTCCTCTGCAGAAGCCCCAACTGCTTCGGCAACCTGAGTCAAAGGTTCCGTCTCCACACCCTGGATCTGGAGAGAAAAACTGTCTTCCTTCCTCTTCCTCGTCCTTTGTAAGCACAAATTCATGTTTGTTTTCTGCTTTGGTCTAAATCCTTGAGCATATGCTCTGCTCAGTCTTATCCAGACAGGTCCCTCAAAAGAAACCCTGTTGGGATATGCTTGGGGCCAATAACCTCACTGATTGCCGAGTATCAGACTCAATGTAGTGAAAGCAAACCAGTACAGCATCTGGGTAGAGAATCCCAGAATGCAGTGATCTCTCTACCCAAAACTGCTATTCAACTTATTTCCTGGGGTATTAAATGCCTGAGCCCCCATTCCATCTTTCCACAGGTTCTGTGAAAATGCTCCAGTGTCCCGAAGTCTACCTAGGTGTCCTTGAAAACAATGCTGGCTGCCACTTATGGAATAAACCTGTAGGACAGAGCTGAGAGGATCGTAAGATTGCTTGAGGCATTAGGGAGGGGGCTCCAGTAAAGAGCAGTGAGCAGAAGCCAGGGAGCTGTATGCTTCAGCCAGCAAGTGGGGATATGTGCCCACAATTGTCTTCCAGCTTGAAGTCTCAGAGATTTCAGAAGCATGAGTTGTAATTAAATCCAGTGCCTGGGTTTTCAGCTGCCTTGCAAAGTGGAGGTCAGCCTGGACGAGAGTGTGTGCAGCAGTCTCCACGGAGAGGTCCTTGCAGAGGGTTTCCTCGCACATGACCTTCAAATGCTGCAGGCCATACTTGTCGGCAACTGCAAGCAGAACATCTGCCATGCTGTGATCTGGTGCCTTCTCAGTGTAAATGAAGCCCATCATTGCCCTGAAGCCTTGAGGCTCCATGTCCTGGATCTCAATGCGGTTTCTTCAGCTCTCCTCCATGTCATGTTCAAACATGGCTCTGAAAACTGAAGAGCGAGCTGCTAAGATGGCCTTGTGAGCCTAGAATTCCTGGCCAGCTAACACCAGGCAGATGTCTGTGAAGTAGGAATTCTCCCACAGCTCTCCTAGCTCATCTGCCAGATTGCACCTTGGAACCTGGATCGCTGGCATCCTGGTCTCTTCAGAGAAGCCAAAGGAGTCTTGGACCACAGTCATTTTGCAATGTAGGCTGAGTTCATTGTCTTCGAGCAGCCAAGGCTCCTTGGACAAGAGGAAATCTTGAAGGATGAACTTTCTGAATCCCCAATGTTGCTTTTGTAGGAACCTGTAGAATCTTGGGCTCTTCATGCCTTGTGTTTTCTCTCCTTCAGAATCGATGACCCAAAACTGGATCTTTGCCTACACTGGTCTCCTTGGGCAGCTGAGCAACGTTAGGTAAACTGACAAGTAGCCTTTGATTTCTTCATCCATCCCGTGCGGGTGTATTTTCAAACTCCATCTGTTTTTGCCCTGGCTCCTGAGGATTAGGTTGGATTTTCAATGGCTTTTCTCATTTCCTGCAGGATAGAACAGAAGTTGCTGATGGTCCAACTGTAGGTCAATTTCTGGAATTGACTTCTGTGAAGCCCCAGGTCTCCGCTGCCAGGTCCCCTGACATATCTGCTTGTGGCAGATTGACAGTTAACCTGGCTCCAAAATGAATAGGTAGGGCATTTTTTTTCTTCAACCTGCAGGTCACAATTAAAGTTACCTGTAACACCAAAAAATAAAAGACCAGAGACTAATATTGGGGCTAAAGCTTCAATCTGAAGGTCAGGCAATCAAAGCCGCCAAGCCACTAGCTCTTGCCTCTACCTCAGGCTCCATCTGCTCTCCCCAATATCACACTGCTACCTGTCCTCAGCCTAACTGGAGATCATCTTGAGCCTGACTACTGAAAGACACCGCTCCTATTGTTTATACCACTCTATTGCTGGGATCAAGGCATGAGCTCTGTTACTCTTTTAGGCTGCTTCAATATAGTGTGGCCCTGGGTAGACTCGATCATGCAGATATCCACCTCCCTTTGTCCCACGAGTCCTCGGAGGAAACGAGTCTGCCTGGCTTCACTGGCTAAGCAGTATGGTTGCTTTGCTCTTTTGATCACCAGTGACTTGAGAAATGGTAAACTATGTATCACCATAGACACTTTTTTAGAATTTTGTTTTCTGCTTTCCTCTGAATCCCCAACTTTTGGACCTGGAGATTTGGGTCTCTCTGAAAGTTTCTATCCCGATTTCAATGTTAGATTCAGAGAAGACAGATTGAGCTTCTAGGCGTAGCTGCAATCTCACCAACACACTGTTTCCTTTTATAGATTGACTCTTAGATCAACAGGTAACTCCTTTTGACAATTTTACTCAATTCTTGGATTGTTTGGAACATTTTATGCCCTCATATCAATAAAAAATGTTGTTTCTGAGTTCCCTGGAGAAACAGAAATGACAGAAATTAACTCTGACCATATGAAGAAAGTGTATTCCTTAGGATGACTAAGGGCTGTAGGCCTCATAGCCTCACAGTATCTCGCTGTGAAGAGAAAGTGCAAGACCTCACTACTTACTCAGTCCAGAAAGTGGTACCTGTCTGATGGTCTTCAGTATATTGTGGATGTCAAGAGAAGTTGTAGCTAATGCCACTGAAGGGAGGGACTTGCTGCAAAGCAAGGGCTAGCTGGCAAAAGGAAGACCTTCCTCTTTCCATGCCCCTTTATAGTATCCCACCAGAGGAGTTGGCCTGTTTCCTGATCAAGTTCTGGATTAAGGGTGTGTTTGTCTTCTTGCCTCCAGATCAGGATTAGATCTATGTGTCCCTGTAACTCCTAGGTTCCAGTTGGAATTGGATCTACATACCACAACTGAAACAGTGCTCTCCATGTTTGGGACCAGCTGGTACGGCAGGAGAATATATCATATGCCATGTATCCAGGCCAGCAGTCCAGTGACTGGGTATTGGCTAGATACTGCAGAGAGCGTTCCAATTGTGCTGCAGAAGCCGAGCAGCACAATTCCAGACCTTCTATTCCACCAATGAGACCATGAAACCAGCAATGCCAGACCAGGATATCAGCTGGTTGGGCTAGACAAGTTAATATAGGCTCTGCATCCGGGCCTGCAATCCAGTGCCTGGGGATTACCTGGGAACTGGAAAGAGCTTCCCATCCTTGCATGAGCCGAACACCGCAGATTCCAGGTCGTCTCTTCCACCGAGATCAGGAAATCAGCAGATACAGTGCCTTGATATCGCCTGGGATCAGCACAGAGCTTCCCATCCCCGCAAGAATGAGCAGGCCACATTCCAGGTCTTCTATTACACCATCAAGACCAGGAAACCAGAAGATCAAGGAGACCAGGAGAATAGCAGTTGAAGCAGGACCAGGTAAAATAGGACCTGCATCTGGGCCTGTATTCCAGTGCATGGGAATCACCTAGGAATTGCAAAGAGGTTCCAATCCTGGAGGGATAAAAGCACAGCTGGTTCCAGGTCTTCTCTTCCACCAATGAGACCAGGAAACCAGCAGATCCAGTGCCTGGTCATTGCCTGGAAACTGCACTGGAAACTTACCGTCCTGGCAGGAACAGAGCAGCCCAAATTCCAGGACTTCTGTTTCAACAATGAGACCAGCAATGCAGAAAATCCAGGAGACCAGGGGTTCAGCTTGTACAGGGGACCGGGTAAAAGAGACCCTGCATCCAGGCATGAATTCCAGTGCCTGGAGATAGCCAGGGAACAGCACATAGCTTCCCATCTGGGCAGGAGCCAAGCAGCCCAGATTCCAGGTATTCTTTTCCACCAACAAGACCAGAAAATCAGGAGACCAGTTTACCTGCTTGTCCGGTGGGACCAGATAAAATAGGCCCTGGATCCAGGCCTGCATTGCAGAGCCTTGGGTTCACCTGTGAACTGCACATTTCTTCCCATCCCATCATGAGCAGAGCCGCCCAGATTCCAGAACTTCTCTTCCACCACTGAGACCAGGAACCAGCAGACCCAGTTCCTGTGATCCCCTGGGAACTGCTCAGAGCTTCCCATGCCAGCACGAAAACAGCATATCCAGTACCTAGTGATTGTCTTGGAACTGCAGTTTCCCATCCCGGCAGGAAGCTAGCAGCCCAGAATCCAGATCTTCTCTTCAACCAAGGAGATCAGGAAACCAGAAAATGCAGTGCCTGGGGATCACCTGAGAACTGCATAGAGCTTCCCATCTTGGCAGGAGCCAAGCAGCCCAGATTCCAGGTCTTCTCTCCCACCAACGAAACCAGGAAACAAGCAGATTCCGTGCCTTGGGATAGCATGGGAAATGCACAGAGCTTCCCATCCGAGCAGGACCTGAAAAGCCCAAATTCCAGGTCTTCTCTTCCACCAACAAGATCAGAAAACCAGCAGATCCAGGATAACAGGGTACCAGCTGGTCTGGCAGGACCAGAAAAAAACAGGCTCTTAATCTGGGCCTACATTCTTGTGCCTGGGTTTCCCCTGGGAACTGCAAAGAGCTTCCCATCTAGGCAGGAGCTCAGCAGCCCACTTTCCAGGTTTCCACTTCTACCAACGAGACCAGAAAACCAGCAGATCCAGACAAGGGGACAAGATGGTCCAAGGGGAACAGATAATATAGGCCCTGTTTCTGGGACTGCATTCCAGTGCCTGGTGCCCGCCTGGGAACTGCACAATGCTTTCCATCCCAGCAGGAGCAGCAGCACAGCTTACAGGTCTTCTCCTTGACCCAATAGACCAGGAAACCAGCAGATCCAGGAGACCAGGGGACCAGTTCATCTGCAGGGATGAGGTAAAATAGGCCCTGAATAAGGCCTGTATCGCAGTCCTGGAAATCGTCTGTGAACTGCACAGAGCTTCCCATCAGGGCAGGTCTAGAACAGCCCAGATACCAGGTCTTCTCTTCCACCATCAAGGCTAGGAAACCAGCAGATCCAGGGGACAAGGGTACCAGCTGGTCCATGGAACCAGGAAAAACAGGCCCTGGATCTAGGCCTGCATTCCAGTACCTGGGGATTGCCTGGGACCTGCACTGAGCTTCCCATCCAGGAGGGAGCCAAACATCCAAGATTCTGATTCTTCTCTTCCACCAACAAGACCAGCAAACCAGCAGATCCAGTGCCTGGTGATTGCCTGAGAACCGCACAGACCTTCCCATCCCAGAAGGAAGCTAGCAGCCCAGACTCCAGATAATCTCTTCCACCAATGAGACCAGGAAGTCAGAAGAATGAGTGGCTGGGGATCAAAGGGGAATTGCACAGAGCTTCCCATCCCAGCAGGAGACGAGCAGTCCAGATTCCAGGTTTTCTCTTCCACCAAAAATTCCAGGAAACCAGCAGATCCTGTGCCTGGGGATCACCTGGGAACTTCTCAGATCTTTCCATCCTGGAAGGAAGCTAGCAGCCCGGATTCCAGGTCTTCTCTTCCATCAAACAGGCCAGGAAACCAGATGATCCAGGAGACAAAAGGACACCTGGTCCCGTGGAACAATGTAAAATATGCCATGCATCCGGTCATTCATTCCAGTGCTTGGGGATCACCTGTGAACTGAACAAATCTTCTAACTGAAGATCCAGGAAATCAGGGGACCAGCTGGTCCTGCAGGACCAGATAACACAGATCCTGCATCCTGGTCTGCATTCAAGTGTCTGGGGATCTCTTGGGAACTGCAAGAACTTCCCATCACCGCGAGAACAGACTAGCCCAGATTACAGGTCAGGTATTCCACCAATGAGACTAAGAGTCCAGAAGATGCAGTGCCCCGGTATCTCCAGGGAACTGCACAGAGCTTCCCATCCTGATGGAAGATGAGAAGCCCAGATTCTAGGTATTCCCTTCCACAAACAAGACCATGAAACAGATCCATAACAGGGAACCAGAAGTTCCAGCATGATCAGGTAAAACAGGCCCAGTATCCAAGCCTTCATTGCAGTGCCTGGGGATAGCCTGGAAAGTTCACAGATCTTCCCACCCAGGAGGCATCCAAGCAGCCCAGATTCAAGGTCTTCTCTTCCACCAACGATATCAGGGTACCCTAGATCCAGACCAGAAGACCAGCTGGTCTGGTGGGACCAGCTAAAACAGGACCTTTATTCGGGCATGCATTCCAGTGCATGGGGATCACCCGGGAACTGGACAAAACTTCTCATTCCGGCAGGAGCTGTGCACCCCACATTCCACATCTTCTCTTCCAGCAACACAACCAGGAAGCCAGCAGATCGAGTATCTGAGGATGACCTGGGAACAGCACAGAGCTTCCCATCCCTGCAGGAAGCTAGCAGCCCATATTCCAGGACTTCTCTTCCACCAACGAGACCAGGAAACCAGCAGATCCATGAGACCAGGGGACCAGCTGGTCCTCCAGGAACAAGTAAAATAGGTCCTGCATCCTGGCCAGTATTCCAGTGCCTGGGGATCTTCTGTTAACTGCAAGAGCTTCCCACTCAGCAGGATCTGAGAAGCCCAGATTCGAGGTCTTCTCTTCCACCAACACGACGAGAAATCCAGTAGATCCTGTGCCTGGGGATCACCTGGGAACTGCACAGAGCTTCCCATTCCATAGGATCTGAGCAGCCCAGATTCCAGGTTTTTTTTAATAAACCAACCAGAACAGGAAACCAGCAGATGCACTGGGAGCCTAGCAGGCCAGATTCCAGGTCTTCTCTTCCAACAACATGACCTGGAATCCAGCAGATTTAGTGCCAGGGTATTGACTGGGAACTGCACAGATATTCCCATCATGGTGCAAGACTAGCAGCCCAGATTCCAGGTCTTCTCTTCCACCAACGAGACCAGAACCAGCAGATCCAGGAGAACAAGGAACCAGCTGATCCTGCAGGACTAGGTAAAAAAGGCCCTGCATCCTGGCCTGCATTCCAGTGCCTGGGGATCGCCTGGGAACTGTGAGAGCTTCCCATCATGGCAGGAGCAGAACAGCCCAGATAACAGGTCTTGTCTTCCACCAATGAGACCAGGAAACCAACAGATCCAGTGCCCGGGGATGGTCATGGAAATGCACAGAGCTTCCTGTCCCAGTTTAAGATCAGCAGCCAAGATTCCAGGTCTTCTGTTCCAACAAATAGACCACCAAACAGATCCAGAACAGTGGACCATTAGATCTAGCGGGATCAGGTAAAACAGGCCCTGTATCCAGGCCTGCATTCCAGTGCCTGGGGATCACCTGGGAATTGCACAGAGCTTCCCATCCAGGAGGTATCAAAGCACAGCAGATTTCAGTTCTTCTCTTCCACCAACGTGACCAGGAAACCACCATATCCAGGAGACCAGGGCCCATCTGCTCTGGCTGGACCAGGTAAAACAGGCCCTGCATCTGGGCCTGCTTTCCAGTACTTGGCGATTGCCTGTGAACTGCAAAGTGCTTCCCATCCCGGTGTGATTCAAAAAGCCCAGATTCCAGGTCATCTTTTCCACCAACGAGCCCAGAAAACCTATAGACCCAGACCAGGGGCCAGCTGGTCCAAGTGGACCAGGTAAAAGAGGCCTTGCATGCGGGCCTGCATTCCAGTGCCTGGGGGTCTCCTGAAAACTGCACAGGGCTTCCCATCTGGGCAGGAGCCAAGCAGCAGAGATTCCAGTTTTATCTTCCACAAACGAAACCAGGAAACCAGCAGATCCTATGCCTGAGTATTTCCTGGGATCAGCACGGAGATTTCCATCCCAGCAGGAGATGAGCAGCTGAGATTCCAGGTCTTCTCTTCAACCAAGGAGACCATGAAACCAGCAGATCCAGGAGACCAGGGCACAAGCTGGGCTGGAGGGACCACTAAAACAAACCCTGAATCTGAGCCTGCATTCCAGTGCCTGGGGATCGCCTGGGAAATGAACAGTTCTTCCCATCCAGGCAGGAGCCGAGGAGCACAGATTCCAGGTCATCTCTTTGACCAACGACATCTGGAAATCACCAGATCCAGATCAGGGGACCAGCTAGTCCAGGCAGACCAGGTAAAACAGATAAAATAGGCCTTGCATCTGGGCCTGCATTCCAGTGCCTCGGGATCACCTGGGAACTGCCAGTGATTCCCATTTGGCAGGAGACTTGCAGCACATTCCAGGTTTTCTCTTCCACCAAGGATACCAGGAAACCCGCAAATCCACTAGACCAGGGGAATAGCTGGTAAGGCAATACCAGGTTAAACAGGCCCTACATCCAGGCCTGCATTCAAGTAACTGTGGATTGCCTGGGAACTGCACAGAACTTTCCATCCTTGCAGGAGTCCAGCAGCCCAGATTCCACATCTTCTTTTCCACCAATGATACCAGGATTCCAGCAAATCCGGTCTCTGCTTATCTTTTGGGAACTTCACAGAATTTCCCATCCCAGTGGAGTCGAGCAGGCCGAATTTCTGGTTTTCTCTTCCACCGAGTAGATCAGGAAACCAGCAGATCCAGTGCCTAGGGATCACCTGGAACCTGCACAGAGCATCCCATCCAGGCAGGAGCTGAGCAGACCATATTTCAGGTCTTCTCTTGCACCAAGGAGACCAGGAAACCAGCAGATCCATGCCTGGGTATAACCTGGGAAGTGCCCAGAGCTTCCCATCCCAGCAAGAGATGAGCAGCCCAGATTACAGGTCTTCTCTTCCACCAACAAGACCAGGAAACCAGCAGATCCAGGAGAACAGGGCACCAATTGGTCCAGCAGGACTAGATAAAAGAGGCCCTGCATCTGGGCCTGCATTCCAGTGCCTGGTGATCACCTGGGAACTGCGCAGTGCTTCCCATCCCAGGGGAGGCAAACAGCCTGCATTCCAGTGCCTGGGGATTGCCTGGAAAATGAGCAGAGCTTCACATCATATCATGCACAGATCCACCCAGATTCCAGGTCTTCTCTTCCACCAACTTGACCAGAAAACCAGCAGATCCTTTGCTGGGGACCACCTGGGAACTTCACAGAGCTTCCCATTCCACAGGATCAGAGCAGTCCACATTCCAGGGTTTTTATTAAACCAGCAGATCCAATGGGAGGCAAGCAGCCCAGATTCCAGGTCTTCTCTTCCACCAACTAGACCAGGTAACTAGCAGTTCCAGATCAGGGGACCAGCTGGTCAGGCATTCCAGGTAAAATAGGCCCTGGATTTGGGCCTGCATTCCAGTGCCTGGGGATTGCCTGGGAACTGCACAGAGCTTCACATCCAGTTAAGAGCAGATCTGCACAGATTTCCAGTCTTGTCTTACACCAATGAGACCACGAAACCACAGATCCAGTGCCTGGGGATTGCGTTGGAACTGCACAGAGCTTCCCATCCTGGTGGCAGCCAATCAGCCTAGTTTCCAGGTATTCTCTTCTACCAACGAGAACAGGAACCCACCTTATCCAGACCAGTGGGCCAGCTGGACCAGGGGGAACAGGTAAAACAGGCCCTCCATCCTGGACTGCATTCCGGTGCCTGGGATCACTTGGGAACTGCACATGTCTTCCCATACAAGCAGGAGCCAAGCAGCCCAGATTGCAGGTCTTCTCCTCCACCAACCAGACCAGGAATCCAGGAGATCCTGGGAAATGCAAAGAGCTTCTCTAACCAGCAAGAAGGAGCAGTCCAGAATCCAGCTCTTCTCTTCCACCAAGGAGACCAGAAAATCAGCAGATCTAGTGCTCATGATCGCCTGGGACCTGTACAGAGCTTCCCATCCCGGTAGGAACTGCCTAGCCCAGATTCCAGGTCTTCTCTTCCACCAACGAGACCAGGAAAATAGTAGACCCTAGAGACCAGGAGACCATCTGGTGCAGCAGGACCAGGTAAAACAGGCACTGCATCGGGGCCTGCATTCCAGTGCCTGGGAATAGCCTGGGAACTGCACAGAGCTTCCCATCAGGGCAGGAGCCAAGCATCCCAGATACTAGGTCTTCACTTCCACCAACGAGACCAGGTAACCAACAGTTCCAGTGTTTGGGTATTGCCTGGGAACTGCACAGGGCCTTTTTACCTGGCAGAAAGCAAGCAGCTCAGATTCCAGGTCTTCTCTTCCACCAAAGTGACCAGTACAACCAGCAGATCCAGTGATCCCCTGGGAACTGCACAGAGCTTCCCATACTGGCATTAACTGAGCAGCCCAGATTCCAAATGTTCTCTTCCACCAACTAGTCCAAGAAACCAGCAGACCCAGGAGACCAGGGGACCATCTGGTCCTGCATCCGGGCCTGCATTCTAGGGCCTGGGGATAGCCTGGGAACTGCCCAGAGCTTTTCATTCCATCAGGCATTGAAGAGCCCAGATTCCAAGTCCTCGCTCCCACCAACTTGACCCAGGAAGCAACAGATCCAGTGCCTGTGGTCCCCTGTGAACTGCACAGAACTTTCCATCCTGGCAGGAACCTAGCAGCCCAGATTCCAGTTCTTCTCTACTACCAACGAGACCAGGAAACTTGCAGATCCAGTGCCTTGTGATCACCTGGCACCTGCACAGAGTTTCCCTTCCTAGAAGGAAGCAAGAAACACAGATTCAAAGTTTCCCTTCCACCAAGGGTACCAGGAACCCAGCAAATACAGTGCTTAGGGATAGCATGGGAACAGCACAGAGCTTCTCATCCTGGCAGGAGCTGAGCAGTCCAGATTCCAGGTCTTCTCTTCTACCAATGAGACCAGGAAACCAGCAGATCCAGGTGACCAGTGGACCAGCAGCCCAGGCAGGACCAGGTCAAACAGGTCCTGCATCAGGGCCTGCATTCCAGTGCCTGGGGATCAGGTAGGAACAGAACAGCATTTCCCATCCTGACGGGAGCAAAGCAAACCAGATACCAGTTCTTCTCTTCCACCAATGAGACCAGAAAACCAGCAGATCCAGTTAATGGAGATCACCTGGGAAGTGCACAGATATTCCAATCATGGCAGGAAGCAAGCAGCAAAGATTCCAGTTTTTTTCTTCCACCAAAGAGTACAGGAACCTAGCAGACATAGTTTCTGGGTATTGCCTGTGAAATGTAGAATGTTTCCCATCCCAGCATGAGCCAAGTAGTCCATATTTCCGGTCTTCTCTACCACCAACGAGACCAGGAATCCAGTAGACCCAGTATCTGGAGATCGCCCGGGAACTGCACAGAGCTTCCCATCCCAGCGTGAAGCCAGCAGACAATATTCCAGGTCTTCTCTTCCACCAATGTAACAAGAAAACCAGCAGATCCATGAGATCAGGGGACCAGCTCCTCAAGCAGAACCATGTAAAACTGGTCCTGCATCTGGGCCTGCATTGCAGTGCTGGAAAATCACCTGGGAACTGCACAGAACTTTTAATCGCTGTGGGAAACGAGCAGCCCAGATTCCAGGTCTTCTCTTCCACCACTGATAACAGTAAATGAGCAAATCAAAAGCAGAGGACCAGCTTGTCAGGCAGGACAGGATAAAACAGGCCCTGCATCCGTGCCTGCATTCCAGTGCCTGGGGATAGCCTGGGAACTGCACTGATCGGCCCATCACAGGAGGATACGAACAGCCCAGATTCCTGGTCTTCTGTTCCACCAACAAGACTAGGAAAGCAGCAGATCCAGTGTATGGAGGTTCCTGGGAATGGCACAGAGCTTCCCATCACTGTGGGAGCTGAGCAGCCCAGATTCCAGGGTTAGCTTCCACCAACAAGACCAGGAAATAAGCAGTTCCAGTGCCTGGGGAGGCCAGGGAAATGCACAGTGCTTCCCTTCCTGGCAGGAAGCAAGAAGTCCAGATTCCAAGTCCTGGTCCATTAATGGGACGAGGAACCCAGCAGATTCATTGCTTAGTGATATCCTGGGAACTGCACAGAGCTTCTCTTTCCAGCAGGCACCAAGTAGCCCAGATTCCAGGTCTTGTCTTCCACCAACAAGACCAGAAAACTACTGGATCCAGTATGTGGTGATAGCCTGGGTACTGCATAGACCTTCTCATCTTGGCAACACCCGAGCAGCCCAGATTCCAGGACTTCTCTTTGACCAACAAGACACAGAAACCAACAGATCCAGTGCCTGTGGTCCCCTGGGAACTTAACAGAGCTTTTCCTCATGGGGGGAACCGAGCTGCCCAGATTCCAGAACTTCTCTTCCAACGAAGAGACCAGGAAACCAGTAGATCCAGTGCCTGGTGATCACCGGGGAACAGCACAAATCTTCCCTTCCTAGTAGGAAGGGAGCAGCTCAGATTCCAGGTCTTCTCTTTCACCAGCAATACCAGGAAACCAGAGGATCCAGTGACTTGTTATTGCCTGGGAACAGCACAGACCTTCGCATCTGGGCAGGGGGTTAATAGCGCAGATTCCTGTTCTTCTCTTCCACCAAGGAGACCAGGAAACCATCAGATACATTGTCTGTGATCCCCTGGAAAGGGAACCGACTATACCAGATTCCAGATATTCTCTTCCACCAGCTACACCATGAATACATCAGACCTAGTAGACCAGAGGACCAGCTGGTGCGGCAGGTCCAGGTAAAATTGGCACTGCATTCAGGCCTACATTCCAGTGCCTGGTGATTTCCTGGGAACTGCACAGAGCTTTCCATCACTGCAGGAGCAGAGCAGCTCAGATTCCATGTCTTTCCTTCCACCAACAAGACCAGGAAACCAGCAGTTCCACTGCCTGTGGATTACCTGGGAACTTCAAAGTGCTTCCCTTTCTGGAAGCAAGTAAGAAGCCCAGATTCCAAGTCTTCTCTTCCACCAAGGGGACCGGGAACCCAGCAGATACAGTGCCTAGGGATAGCCTGGGAACTGCACAAAGCTTCCCATCCCGGCAACCCAGATACTAGTTCTTCTTTTCCAGAAACGTGA
This sequence comes from Mesocricetus auratus, assembly GCF_017639785.1. Classification (NCBI taxonomy): domain Eukaryota; kingdom Metazoa; phylum Chordata; class Mammalia; order Rodentia; family Cricetidae; genus Mesocricetus; species Mesocricetus auratus. The sequence continues at coordinate 4,297 of NW_024433354.1, read as the reverse complement.
CCAAGAAACCAGGAGATCCAGTGAATGGAGATCGCCTGTTAAGTGCACAGATATTCCAATCATGGCAGGAAGCGAGCAGCCATGGTTCCAGTTTTTCTCTTCCACCAACGAGTCCAGGAAACTAGCAGACACAGTGACTGGGTATCGCCTGTGAAATGCACAGAGCTTCCCATCCCAACATGAGCCAAGAAGCCCATAGTTCAGGAATTCTCTTCCTCCAAGGAGACATTGAATCCAGTAGACCCAGTACCTGGAGATTGCCTGGGAACTCCACAGAGTTTCCCATCCTGGCATGAAGCGAGCAGCAAAGATTCCAGGTCTTCTTTTCCACCAACATGACCAGAAAAACCAGCTGATCCAGGAGATCGGGGAACGAGCTCCTCAAGTAGAACTATGTAAAACAGGCCCTGCATCTGGCCTTGCATTCCAGTGCCGGAAGATCACCTGGAAACTGCATAGAACTTTTAATCGAGGAGAGACCCGAGTAGCCCAGACTCCAGGTCTTCTTTTCCACCATCAATAACAGTAAATGAGCAGATCCAAACCAGAGGACCAGCTTGTCTGGGTGGACAAGTAAACCAGGCCCTGCATCCAGGCCTGCATTGCAGTGGCTGGGGATAACCTGGGAACTGCAAAGAGCTTCCCATCATGGCAAGAGCGGAGCAGCCCAGATTCCAGGTCTTCTGTTCCACCAACAAGACAAGGAATCCAGCAGATCCAGTTAATGGGGATCACCTGGGAATTGTACAGAGCTTCCCTTCCTAGCAGGAAGAGAGCACCCCAGATTCCAGGTCTTCTCTTCCAAGAACAAGACCCGTTAACTAGCAGATCCACTTCCAGTGATCCCCTGGGAACTGCACAGAACTTCCCATCATTGCAAGATGAAGCAGCCCAGATTGCAGGTCTTCTCTACCACCAAATGAAACCAGAAAACCAGCAGATCCAGGATATCATTTTACAAGCTGCTCAGGATGAACCAAGTAAAATAGGCCCTGCATCTAGTCCTACAACCTACAGCCTTGGCATCACCTGGGAGCTGCACAGAGCTTCCTATCCTGACAGGAGCCAAAGCAGCCCAGATTCCAGGTCTTCTCCTTCACCAAGGAGACAAGGAAATGTGCACATCCATATCAGGGGACAACCTGGTACAGTGGGACCAAGTAAAACAGGCATTGCCTCCAGGCCTGAATTCGAGTGCCTGGGGAATAGCCAGGGAACAGCAAAGAGCTTCCCATTCTGGCAGCCCCCAAGCATCCCAGATTCCAGATCTCTTCCACCAATGATACCAGTAAACCAGCAGATCCCACAGAACAGGGGACCAGTTGGTCAGTCAGGACCAGGTAAAACAGGCTCTGCATAGGTCCTGCATTCCAGTGTATGGGGATCATCTGGGAATGGCACAGAACTTCTCATCCTGGCCAGTTCAGAGTAACGCAGTTTCCACGTCTTCTCTTCCACCAACAGGAACAGGAAACCAGCAGATCCAGTGCATGGCTCTTGCCTGGGAACTGCAGGGATCTTTCCATCCATGCTGAAGCCTAGCAGTCCCGATTCCACGTCTACTCTTCCACCAAGGAGACCAGGAAACCAGCAGATCCAGTACCTGGAGATCGCCTGGGAACCTCAAAGAGATTCTCATCCTGGCATGAAGCAAGCAGCCCACATTCAAGTTCTTCTCTTGCACCGACACAAGTAAATGAGGAGATCCAAACCATGAGACGAGTTGGTCCCGTGGGACCAGGTAAAATATGCCCTGCATCTGGGCTTGCATTCCAGTGCCTAGGTATTGCCTGGGAACTGCACAGATATTCCCAGAATGGCAGGAGCCATGCAGCCCAGATTTCATGTCTTTTCTTCCACCAATATGACAAGGAACACCACAGATCCAATGCATGGGAATCGCCTGGGAACTACACAGAGCAACCCTTCTGGGGAGGAAGTGAGCAGCTCAGATTACAGGTCTTGTCATCCACTAACAAGACCAGGATACCAGCAGATCCAGGAGACCAGGGGAACAGCTCATCTGGTGGTACCAGGTAAAACAGGTCCTGCATCCGGTCCTGAATTACAATGTCTGGGGTTGACCTGGGTACGGCACTGAGCTTCTCATCCTGGCAGGAGCAGAGCAGCCCAGATTCCAGGTCTTCTCTTCCACCAACTGGACAAGGAAACCAGAAGATCCAGTGCATGGCTATCGCCTTGGAACTGCAAAGAGCTTCCATCCGTGCAGGCACTGATCAGCCCAGATTCCAGGCCTTCTCCTCCACCAAGGAGACCAGGAATCCAGCAGATCTAGGAGACTGGGGAATGTGCTTGTCCGGTTGGACCAGGTAATACAGGCCCTGCATCAAGGCCAAGATTCCAGTGGCTGGGGATCAGCTGGTATCTGCACAGAGCTTCTCATCCTGGTGGGAGTCAAGCAGTCCGGATTCCAGATCTTCTCTTCCACCAACAGGACCATGAAAGCAGCCGATCCAGTGCCTTGGGATCTCCTGGGAACTGCACAGAGCTTCTCATTCGAAAAAGAAGGAGCAACCCATATTCCAGGTCTTCTATACCTCCAACGATAACAGGAATCCACAGATCTAGTGCCTGGGGATCACCTGGGAACTGCACAGAGCTTCTCATCCCGGCAAGAATAAGCAGTCCAGACACCAGGTCTTCTCTTCCACCAAGGAGACCAGGAAACTAGCAGACCCAGGAGACCAGTGGACCCACTGCTCCAGGGGACCAGTTAAAACAGGCCCTACATACAGGACTGCATTCCAGTGCATGGGGATCGCCTGGGAAATGCACACAGCTTCCCCTCCTATTGGGAGCTGCTCATCCAAGATTCCAGGTCTTTTTCCACCTACAAGACTTAGAAACCAACAGACCCAGGAGTCCCGGGGACCAGCTGCTCTGGTGGACCAATTAAAACAAGCCCTGTATCCAGGTCTGAATTCCAGCACCTCGGGATTGCCTGGGAATTGCACAGAGCTTCCCATTCCAGCAGAAGCCGAGCAGGGCAGATTGCAGGGTTCTCTTCCACCACCTAATCCAGAAAAATAGCAGACCCAGTGCCTGTGTATATCCTGTGAACTGCACAGAGCTTACCATCCCAGCAGGAGCCGAGCAGTCCATATTCCATGTTTTCTCTTCAAACAACGAGACCATGAATCCAGAAGATCATGGAAACCAGGGGACCAGCAGGTCCAGTTGGACAAAATAATACAAGCCCTGCTTCCGTGTCTGCATTCCAATGTCTGGGGATCGCCTAGGAACTGCACAGAGCTTTAAATCTTGGCTGGAGACTAGCAGACCAGAATCCATGTCTTCTCTTTCACCAACAAGAACAGGAATACAGTAGATCCAGTGACTGAATATCACCTGGGAACTGCATAGAGCTTCATGTCCTGGCACAATGCAAGCAGCACAGATTCAAGGTCTTCTATTCCACCAGCAAAACCAGAAAACCAGCAGATCCAGGAGATCCAGGGACCAGCTGCTCAGGCAGAACCAGGTAAACAGGCCCTGCATCTGTGCCTGCATTCCAGTCTTTGAGGTTCACCTGGGAACGGCACAGAGCTTCTAATCGTGTTGGGAGCCGAATATCACAGATTCCAGGTCTTCTCTTCCACCAACGAGACAAGGAAACCTGCAGATTCTGGAGACTAGGGGACCAGCTCATCTGGCAGGAACAGGTACTACAGGCCCTGAATCTGGTCCTGAATCCCAGTGCCTGGAGATCATCTGGGAACTGCACAGAGCTTACCATCCCGGCAGAAAGCCAGCAGCCCATATTCCAGGTCTTCTCTTCAACCAATGAAACCTGAGAACTACCAGATCCAGGAGATCAGGGGGCCAGTGGCTCTGCTGAGGCCGGTTAAACCAGCCCTGCATGTGGCCCTGCATTCCAGTACCTGGGGATCACCTTGGAAGTTCACAGAGCTTCCCATCGAGCCAGGAGCAAAGCAGCCCAGATTCCTGGTCTTCTCTTCCACCAATGTGACCATAAAACCAGTAGAACCAGGGACCAGGGAACCAGGTGGGAGGCTAAGCAACCCAGATACCTTGTCTTCTATTCCAAAAACAAGACCAGAATTAGGATGAGGACTACCAGATTATTGGGCTTGCTAGATCCCCCTGAATGGAAACTCTGGTCCTCTAAATACAATAGATGTAAGTTGCTCTTTCTACACCCACAAGAAGAAGAGATGGGAAAAAGACAATATATAAACACAATCAGCAACAGAAGAAAAATATGACCCACCCCCAGATTCTAGAGACTACCCACCAGCAAGACTCCAAAATTCAA
>NW_024433353.1:0-90948 GCF_017639785.1 Mesocricetus auratus | reverse complement strand
GTCTGACACCTTGCCAATCTCCCAAGAAAGGACCCAGAAATTTGACGACTTCACAAACATTTTTAGAGTATGCTCCAAGTACTTCAGAGAATCTAGGAGCTTTGTCATCTGCTCTGGGGCATGTGGCACTTTCCTCATTAGCAAAAAAGTCACTCAGGCCATTCAAGATATGCCAAAGCAGATGTGGAATCTTCTTCCTCTGACACAGGTTCCTTAAGACCTATGGCATTTGCCCAAAAGTCTTTGGAAAATTCCTTATCTGGACAAGGGATTATAGAAATGTTGCCATCTTCCCAGGGGGGAGTGGAACCTTTCCTTTCCACCCAAGGGGCTGTGAAGCTGTCGACATCCACAAAAGAGAGAGTAGAAAATATATCATTTCCTGAAATGCCAGTGAAAACTCCCACTTCTTTACAGGAAACTTCAAGGCCATCTCTATTGATCCAAGACCCTCCCCAACATTCACTCTCTGTTACAGAAGCTTTGCAATCTTCCTCATCTGGTCAGGCACCACAAGGCACTTTGTTATCTGTGAGAGAAAGTGTAGAAGACACACCATCTGCACCAGATGCACAAAAAATTTCTCCATCAACTTCACAGGCCCTAGAACCTTTGGTAACTACCTCAGGGCCTCTGCAAATTTACACACCTGACAAACAGACTCCATGTCCTTTGCCATCTACATTAGGGGAAGAATATTCCACTTCTTCCAGAGGGGTTCTGGGAGGAGCACATCCTGTTCAAAATATTCTTGCCCATCTGTCAACTAGAGGAGAGGCTGTAGAGTCTACTCATTCTGCTCTAGGAAATACAGATATTTTTCCATTTGCTCTAGGGTCTTCAAAACTTTCCTCATTACAAAATAAAACTCGAGATCCTTCCCTCTGTCCTCAAGGGGTAGTGGGATCTTTTCTTTCTGAACAAAAGTCTTTAGGGCCATCTCCATCTGTTCGAGGTTCTCTAGGACCATTGGCAACTACACTAGAGACTGGGGGGTCTTCCCTATATGGAGATGATACTGTACATCTGTCTGCATCTACACCAGGGTCTGAAGCACATTTGCAATCGACCCTTGGGTCTTCAGCACCTAAACATTATAACCAGATGAAGGTAGAATGTTTTCCATATGTCCATGGAAATCTTGAACCTTCTCTCTCTGATCAATGGGTTCTGGGAATGAACAAGTCTGCAGAAAGGATTCTAGAAAATTTACCATCTTATCAAGGGGCTATGAAACATCCAAGTTGTTCCCAGGAGGATAATAAATCTCTATCTGGCCAAGGTCATCTACCACATTCACCATGTGTCACAGAGGCTTTGGGGACTGCTCCATCTGATCAGGGAGCTGAGGATTCTTTGTTATGCCCCTCAGGAAGTACAGAACATCCACCATCTATACCAGTTGCTCAGGTGCAGAAAACTGGTTTATCTACTACATGGCCTCAAGACATGTTATTAAGTACAAAACAGCATCGCAAATTTTCCACAGCAGCCTGTGATGCTCTGTGTCCATTGCCATCCACCCTAGATGTTGTTGAGCTTTCTACATCATCTCCAGAGTGTCAGGGACCATCCCCATCTCCCAAGGGAGAGCTAGGATATTTTTCAACTATAGGACAGGCTGTAGAATATTCTCCAACAGCCTCACAAAGTACCAGAATACTGTCCTCAACCCAAGAGTATGGAGGGCATTTGTCATCTTACACAGGTACTCAGGAATCTTCTCAATCTGACCCAGGGGGTCTAGCACCTTTGCTTTCTTCCCAAGGTCCTCCAAAACCTTCCATATTGACTCAAAGGATGCTGGCTCCTTCAGCATCTGCCCAAGAGTCTCTAGAACCTTCTGAATCTTCCCAGCATGTTCTGGGAACTCAACAGTCCTCCCAGAGGATTCATGAATATTTTCTACCTGAGATAGAGCATGTGGATACTTTTACATCAGTTTCAGGGACTACTGTAAGTTCACCACCTGCTTCAAAGTCTCTACAGCATTCTTCATTACTACCAGTTACTTCAGCAACTTCTCCAAATGGCCAAGAGCTAGGGAGATCTAGCATGTCTTCACAAAGGATTCTAGAAATGTCACAATCAGCACAAGGGGCTTTATCACCTTTTGCCTCTGCCCAAGGTGATGGGAGAAAATCTCAATTAGAAAAAGATATTTTGAAACAGTCTATATCAGCACAGGGGATTTTAGGATCATTACCAAAAACCACAGGGGTTCTAGGATCTACTCCATATGCCCACAGGAAGACAGGTATATTGTCATCCACCCAAGAGGCTACAAAAGACTCTCTGTCTCCTCAAGGAGGTCTTGGACTGCCCATACCTGCAAAAGGAACTCTAGGAAATTTTCCATGTGAGGAAGGACCTAGAAAACATTCTGATTCATTCCAGGAGGCTTCTAGACATTCTCTGTTTATGCAAAGTCCTCTGGAACATTCACCTTCTTCTGTGGAGGTTCTGAGACCTTCTTGTAGCCAGGTAATTGAAAAGCCTTTGTTATCTTCCCCAGGGGCTGTGAAAGCTTCAACATCTTCACCAAATGCTCAGAAAACTCTCCAAACTACTTTAGGGACTCTACCAACACTGCTTTCTAACCAAGGGCCTGAGGAACAGTCTGCATCTGCCCAGGGTACACTGGGTTCTTTCTCCTTCAGCTCAGGGCCTCCAGAACACAAAGCATCTTCCCCATTGGTGTTGGGACCATCAGCATCTTTCCAAAGAAAGCAAGGTCACTTGTCGTTCAAAGATGAATCTCAGCATACAATATCATCTGTCCAAAGGACTACAGGGCCTTTGTCATCTCCCTCAAGGACTACAGGGTATTTACAACATGAACAAATATCGCAGGGATCTTTATCAATCTCAAGGGATCTAGCACACTTGCTATCTAATCAACTTTGCATATCTGCCCAGGGAACTCAGGGCCCTTCACCATGTACCCAACAGTCTCTACCACATTCAGCATCTTCACCAGAGGTTCTGAGACCATCAAAGTCTTCCCAATGCACACACAGAAATTTCTCTTCTGTCTCAAATTCTTTGGGAATGTCTCCATGTGTCCCAGTGACTACAGGCACATTGCCACATACCCCAGTGATTCCTAGGCTTAGCCCAGTAATACAAGCAAGTCTAGCCCCTTCCCCATATTTGAAAAAAGATGGTGCATCATGTCTATATGCACAAGAAACTCTAGAACTGAACACAGCAACAGAAGGCTCTCTAGAACCTTCACCATCTACTCAAGTGTCTGGGAAAGCTTCCCTTTATACAAAAGCCACTTTGGGACAGTCTACATCTGTGCAGGGTATTGAAGGCCATTCTGCCTGTACTGCAGGGACTCTAGAATCTAATAAAAGAAGTGATCAGAAGGAACTAGGAGCTTGTCCACCTACCCAAGTGTCTCTAGTAACTTCCTTCTCTTCACAAGGAACTCTAGGAACTTCTTCATCTGCCCAAGAGCCTCTGGGCCCTTCTCTGTCTGCCCAGGGGTCTCTAAAATTGTCCTCACCCACACAAGAAATGGAAGGAATTGTGTCATCTGCTCAAAGTACTTTAAAACATCAAACTTCCTCCCAGGAGGCTCCAATGTTCTTTCCATCTACACAACCTGCTTTACAAGGGGCATTTCCCTCCTCAGGGTCTACAGGATGTGTCCTGTCTACCCAGAAAACCCATGGATCGTTATGGTCTTCACCAGAGTATGTAGAACATTCACCATCTGCAACAGGTGCTCAGGAACAACCTCTTGCTGCTCCAAGGACTCTAGGACCATTGATGTCTTCTAAAGGGTCTAAGGAACTCCCCACAGTGGCAGATGGGACATTGCCTGTGCATAGTTCTTTGTCATCCGTTCAATGGACCCCAGAACCTTCAGTAAATTCAGGGGTTGGGGAATCATACCAATACTCCCAGAGTACGTTGGGCCCTTTGCCTCATGTAGTAGATGGTGTGGATTCTTCTCAATCTGATCCGGGGACTGTGGGACCATTGCCAGTGCCCCTAGTGCCTGGAAGACATTCTACTTCTACCCAAGGAGCTGCAGGATCTTTTTCATCTAACCAAGGGTATGTAGCTCCTTTTAAATCTGCCCTAGAACCTCTGAAACTTTCCATATCAGCCCAGGCAGTGCTGCATACATCACTATCTACTGAAGGGTCTCTACAGTCTTCAGCACCTTCTGCAGAAGTTCCAGAACCAAACACAAACTCCCCATCTACTGGAGCAACGTCAGGAACTTCTCCATCTACTGTAGGGCATATGGGTCATTTTGCTTCACCACAAGTGACTCCATCATCTTCTCATTCTGTTGAAGGGGTTGTCAGACTTTGCCAATCAGCACAAGGGACTCTGACAATGCTCAAATCTACACAAGGTACTCTAGGGATCTCCTCATCTCCCCAACACACAGGGGGGCATTACTTGTCTGCTGAAGGCACACTGGGACTATCCACATCTGCACAACAAACTGCAGGAATTATGCCATCAACTGATGGAACTCTGGGATTTCCCCAAAATAGCCAGGTGATACCAGGATCTTTGCCATCTGATCAAAGGTCTCTGGGAATCTCCTTATCTGTAGAAGGCAGTCTAAAAAATTCCAGGCTGCTGAACGGCTTGTGCATGATTCTCCAATTCCCAAAGTACCTCCAGGACTATCTGTGTCTCCACAAGTGACTCCAGCGACACTGCTGTCTGATCGAGGATCTAGGAAACATCCTACTTCTTCTCAAATCCCTAAAAGAACTTCTCAGTCTGCCCTAAATTCTCTACAACATCCAGCATCTGTCCCAGGATTTCTGAATCCTTCCCAATCTGAACAGAGCACTCCAGCACCTTTGTTATCTCCTGCAGGTACTGGAATACATGGACCATCTGCCTCAGTTTCTCAGAAAATGTTCCCAGGTTCTGCAACCTCAGGGTATCCTGAACCTTTGCCATATGTTGGTGGGCCTCTGAAACTTTCCCTGTCTGCACAGGGAACTCTGTGTCCTTTTTCATCTTCCGTAGGAGATCTTGATCCTTTGGATTCTTTGCCTGGCAATCTGGAATCATCTCAACCTGCCCAAAGGAATCTTGGTCATTTGTCATATGTGAGAGAGCCTGTGAGAAATTCTCCATCTGTCCCAGTTCATAGAGCGACTTCACCATTGAACAAAGTCCCTAGAGGACATTCACCACATGTCCCAGGTGATCCAGCACCTGTTCTATCTCCTCGTTGCCTTCCACAACTTACTGTATCTGCCAAATGTTCTCTGAGGCCTTTGGCATCTTCCAAAGAAACTCTAGAGTCTTTGTCATCTTCTGCAAGCATCCTAGGAACACTCCAATCTATGCAGTGTCAGGAGAAACTGTCCCATGTAGGAGAGAAAATGGAGATTTCTCCACCTCTGGTAGGAACTTCAGTATGTCTAGCTTGTGCTCCCGATCATATGGGACCATCCTATTTGGAACAAGGTAGTCAAACAATTTCTCATTGTTCTCAAGGAGCTGTGGGTTCCTGCCTATCTACACAAGGGTATATAAGACAGCCCACAGCTACACAAAGGACTCCAGGCTATCGTTTATCTTCCCAAGGGATTTCAAACTCTTCTTCACTTAAACAAGGTACAGGCTCACAGTCCACTTCAGCACAGAGCCCACTAGCACATTCTCCATCCATCCCAGTGTCTCAGAGAGATACCCACCATGCCCAAAAGATGACAGGAGCAATGAAATTTGTCCAAGGGTCTCCAAAAATTTCTCTAAATGCACGAGGTTCTGTCAAACCTTTGACATCTCCCTGTGAGACTCCAAGATATTCATCTTCACCGGGTGCATGTAAAATGTCTGCAGCTACCCCAGGGCATGTGGTATCTGATGAAGGGATTCTGGGACTTTCCATATCTGCCCAGGCAAGAGTGAGTCCTTTCCTTACTTCCCAAAGGCATTTGGAAACTTCCCTGTCTGTAGAAGGGACTTCTGATCACTCCACACCTACACAAGGCACTCTAGGACACTCTGTTTCTTCCCATGGACCTCCTGAGTCTTTGCAGACTGCACAAAGTGTTAAACAAACAAATCCATCTGTTGCAGACTCTTCAGGATCTCTTCCTTCTTCAATGGGGCACAAAGTAATTTCTTTATCTGGAGAAGGGACTCTAGGAACTGCTTCATCTTCCCTTGGGCCTTTGGCAATGTCCTTATCTGTTCCAATGAGTTCTTTTTTATCTTTCCCAGAAGCTGGAGGACCATGCCTGTCTTCACAGGGTACTCTGAAAGTTTCTACAAGTACACATGACAATCTAGCGACATCCAATTCTTCAAAAGGGCATTTGGGAGATTCACCATCTACTCCAGTGACTCTAGGATCTTCTCCATCTGCCCAAGTGGATTTAGGGGTTTCTCTACCTGTCTCACGGTCTCTGAGAACACCTGTGTCTTACCAGGGTGTTCTAGGAACATTGACATGTACACAAGGGGCTATGAAACTTTCATCAGATAGGCAAGGGAAAACAGAACCTTTGCCATATGCCCAAGATAATCTGGGACTTGGGTTTCCTTCCCTGGGAACTCAGGGACCTTCCCAATTTTCCCAGAGGGAAGTAAAAGTATTGCCATCTGACCAAGGGAATTTCAAAACTGCTCTGTCTACCACAGGGCCCATAAAAAATATTTTATCTGCCTCAGAATCACCAAGACTTTTCACTTCTGTGCTGCAAGATGCTAAAAGCCCTTCCCTACACTACAAAAATAATTTTGGACTGTCCACGTCTTCAGAGAAGTGTCTAGAATATACACCAACTACCCAAACTTCTGTGGAACATTCTCCATCTAGCCAAGTGTCACTGACATCTACCCCATCTGAACCAGGTACTCATTCCCTACCAGAACAAGTGTGGCAGAATGTGTCTGCACCCACAAAAGTGACTCTGGGACAGTCCCCACCTCAGGGAATGTGTGGAGGAAAATTATCATCTTCCCAAGGAGCTGTGGGCTTTTCTACATCAGGACAAAAGTCTCTAGGACATTTGTCATTTGCCCAAGGGTCACAAGAATCTTCCACATCTTCCCACAAAGTGGTAGGCTCTTCCTATTATCAAGAGGCTGTAGCACAGTTCCCATCTGTTCAAGGAGGTGGACTTTCTTCCTCTGCCCAGGGGATGCTGGGAACTTTACCATCATCTCAAGTTACTCTTGAAACATCATCTTCTCTCCAGAGAACTATAGAAGTTTCGATAGATGCACATGGTACTCTACAACTTCAGTCTTATTCCCCAGGGTATCTGCGACCTTCCCAATGTACTTCAAAGGCATCAGAAAAGTTGCCATCTCCCCAAATGACTTTTAAATTTTCAGAATCTTCTTCTTCAGGGACTCAAGGAACTTTGCCATTTGTCCCAGGTACTCTGGGACATTCAATATCTGCCCAAACTGCTGTTTGCACTTGTGATTCTGACCAAAATTTTCAGGGATCATCAACATCTCTCCAGGATACTCTTGAAATTTCTTCATCTTCTAAAGGTTCACTGAGATCTACTCCATCTGTGCCAGGAACCTTGAAACCTTTATTATCATCCCAATTGTGTTCAAAATTGTCTACATCTGCCCAAGGGTCTCAAAGACCTTCAATACCTAAGCAAGGGTGTTTACGAGATTCACTATCTACACAAGTGAATCTGGGAACTTCCATATCAGCACAAGAATATTTAGGGCATTCAAAACCTGATCAAGGGTTTCAGGCAACTTCCACATCTTCCCAAGAGAATCCTAGGACTTCTTTAGCCCAAAAGGCTTTAGCACAGTCATCATCTGCTCCGGAAAATTGTGGACCTTCTCAATCTTCAGCAGGTCCTCTAGGAACATCACTCTCTACCCAAGGTGGTAGAGAAACATCATCATCTGTCCAAGCATCTCCAGAAACTTCCACATCTTTCCAAAAGCATCTTGGCCCTTCTTTAGCCCAAGAGGTTTTAGCACAGTCAGCATATGATCCTGGAGATGGTGGATTTTCTCAGTTTTCAAAAAGTACTCTAGGAACTTCACCATCTCCCCAGGGTGTTACAGAAACACCCTCATCTGCCCACGAGTCTATAGAATCTGCAACATCTGCTCAAAGTGTTCTAGGAATTCAGTATCCTTGGAAGGGAAATCTGGGTCCTTCCAAATTTACACAAGTGACACCAGGACCTTTGCCATCTTCCCAAGAGGTTTGTGGGACTTTAAAATCTATCTCAAGGTATCTAGACATTTTGGTGTCTCTCCTACAGAGACTAAAACTTTCAACATTTGCCCAAGGGGTGGTGGGCCATTTCATATCTGACCAAGTGATAGTGGGAACACCTACATTTTCTCAGGAATCTCTGGAACATTCTCCATCTGACCAAGTGTCTGTGAAATCTGACCCATTTCAAATGGGGCCTGTAAGACCTTCACTAAAAGACCAAGGTTTACAGGAAATGTCTTCAGGTGAAAAAGTGACTCTACAAGATTCACCACACCAGCACATCTATTTAAGAAATACATTGTCTAACCAAGGGACTTTGGGGTTATCTATCTCATCACAAGAACCTCTTGGAAATTCACCATCTGCTCAAGGATCTCACTATACTTCCTTGTCATTCCAAAAGACTCCAGTCACTTATTTGCACCTAGGTCCTTTAGAAAATTCATCATCTGATCCAAGAGATCTTGGACTTTCTGAATCTACCAAGGAGACACTAGGAACATCACCATCTACCCAGAATACTCTTGAAATACCATCTTCTAACCTTGGTATTATAGAAACTTCATCATCTGTTCATAATTCTTTAGGACATCTGCCTCCTTCAGGGCAGACTATGAAACCTTCTCTCCTTATGACAGAGACTTCAGAAACATTGCCATCTACCAAAGAGGTATGTAATTTACCAGAATCTTCCCTGAGAATTTTGGAAACTTTGCCATCTACCCCAGGGTCTCTGGGTCTTTCACTATCTGCCCAAAGTTCTATGGGACTTAATCTGTCTGAAAAAGAAATTTTAGGGTCATCAATATCTCCTGAGGAAACTCTGGAACCTTCTTCATCTTACAAAGCATCTCTTAGACCTACACCTTCTGCAACTGGAACTGTGGTACCCTCCCCATCAGAACCAGGTTGTCAGAAAATATCTTCAAGTTTACAAGGAGAGTCACAATCTCAGCAAGTCTGTGTAGGAAACTCATTGCATTCACAAGAAGTTCTGGGGCTGTCTATATTATCACAAGAAACTCTTGAACATTCACCATCTGCTCAATGGTCTCCAGATGCTTTCTTGTCATCTCAAGAGGATCCAGGCCATTGTTTGGACAAGGGGCCATTAAGACAGTTGTCATCTGATCCAGATGATCTTGGACATGGTGAATCTGCACAGGGTACACTAGGAATATCACCTTGTACAGAAAGTCCTCTAGAAACACCATCTTCTACCCATGGGATTATAGAAACATCACCAACTTCCCAAGATGATCTAGGATTTCCACATCCTTCAGAGCAGCCTCTACAACCTTGTTCACTTACTCCAGAGATATCACAACCCTTGACAATTAACAAAGAGGTTTTTAAATCTTCAGAGTCTGTGTCAGGGACTCTAGAAACTTTTGCATCTGTGCCAGGGGCTCTGGAAATTTTGGAATCTGACCAAGGTGCTCTAGGCCCTTTGGTAAGTGACCAAGAGAATCTGGGACAATCAACATCTCTCCATGATACTCTGGAACACTTCAAAACAGCCCAGCAGCCTCTAAAACCTGTGAGATCTAGCCAAGAAAATGTTGGACCTTCCTTTTCAGCAGAGTTTGCAGGTGACTTTATGCCTCTTCCTTCACATGAAGTCTATAAAAGGCATTCCCATTACCCCAAAAGAAGGCCCAGACTTTCCAGTTCTACTAAAAGTGTATTGATATGTGCCCCATTTACTGAAGAGGATATCAGATATTCCATTTCAGAACTTGATGCTTTAAGAGGTATCTGTTCTGCCAAACAAAGACTTGCATCTTCCAGGTATGTCAAAAAGAACTCAAGTCCTACATCTGCTCTTCAAAGGAGTGTTCCTCTCCCAACATTATCAGACTTGAGCTGCAGATATAGTTCCCCTCCTACAGAAGATCTCAGATATTCACCTTTTCCATGGGGTGGGTCTAGACATTCTAAATCAATGAAAACAAAATCAAGACATGATTCCTAAGAAGCAGGCCTCAAGTCTGTCCCATCAGAAGAAGAGGGCTTGAAATTTCACCATTCTTCCAAAGAGAGACACCACAGATCCTCACAATCTCATGAGAAGGGACTTCAAAGTTCTCCATCTCCCAAAGGGGTCACTAGATGTTCCAAATCTACCAAAAGCAAATTGGAGCAGGCCCCCTCTAAGAAAGCAGATGTTCACATTTCCCATTCAGAGCACGAGGTCTGCAAACTTTCATCTTAATCCAAAAAAGGACACAGACATTCACCTGCCAAGAGGTAACCCTGAAGAAGGCAAAGAATCTCCAATCTGCACAGAAGGGTATGTGGAAACTACTCTCTCTCTCATGGAGAGAACTTCAGATATTCCACTTCTCCCTATGAGACTTCTTCAAGCCATACTGATTCTACTTCTACCAGGACAAGACTCACACATGCCCCTTTTACCCAAGAAGCCACCCAAACTTCCCCTGAAGCCCAAGAAAGCTTCATGTTATTTCCAGATAGAGACAGTTCCAATGGGAGTGTCAAACCTTCCTCAACCTCCCAAAGCGATGATGTCAGACACCCTGTTTCTGCCAAAGGTGTGTTCAGACATGATATTGCTGTCCAAGATAAACAGAAACATTCCACTAGTGTTAGAGAAGGATGCAGGGGTTTGCTTCCTGTCCAACAGAGCATCATATATTCACCTGTTCCAAGAGGGAGTACCACTTCATTCCCTGTTGTCCAAGGAAATTTCAGACATACCCTAGTTCAACGAGGAGAACTGAGATCTTCCCTCTCTTACCAAAGGAGAGATGCAGACTTACAATATGAATATGGGGCCCCCATATGTGACCCTTCTATCCTAGGAGGCCACAGATATTCACATTCAGTCAGTTTCAATCTCAAAAGCATTGCACGGCAAACAGGTGCTGGAGTTCTACCCTGTCTCATCAATGAAGTATCACAACTTCTCAATGTGGCCAGTGTATAATTGTGTTCATAGAGCACTATAGTGATGTCACGGTCAATAAATGTGATGTCATAGTGCAGTATTGTGGTGCCACAGAGAATAATTGTAGGTCACAGTCCATTATATTGATGTCACAGTGTATAATTGTGATCATAGAGCACTATAGCTATGTCATAGTCAATAATTGTGATGTCATACTGCAGTATATTGATATCAGAGTGTATAATTGTGGTGTCATATTGCACTATAATGATGTCACAGTGTATAGTTTTGTATGTAGAGCACTATAGTAATGTCAAGGTCAATAATTGTGATGTCATAGTGCAGCAATGTGATGTCACAGTCAATAATTGTGATGTCATAGTGCAGGATATTGATGTCATGTTGTATAAGTGTGATGTCATAGTGCACTATAGTGATGTCACAGTGTATAATTGTGAGGTGGTATTGTACTATATTGATGTCACAATGAATAATTTTGTACATAGAGCACAATAGTGATGTCATAGTCAATAATTGTGATGTCATAGTGCAGCATTGTGAAATCACAGTCAATAATTGTGATGTCAACGTGCAGGATATTGATGTTACAGTGTATAATTGTGATGTCATAGTGCACTGTAATGATGTCACAATGTAAAATTGTGTTCAGAGAGCTCTATAGTGTTGTCACAGTCAATAATTGTGATGTCATAGTGCAAGACATTCATGTCACGGTGTATAATTTTGATGTCATATTGTACTATAGTGATGTCACAGTGTATAATTGTGTACATAGAGACTTTTGTTATGTCACTGTCAAAACCTGTGATGTCACAGTACAAGCTAGTGATGTAAAAGTGTATAATTGTGTTTCATAGTGCAGAATAGTGATGTCACTATGTATAGTGGAGTTGTCATATTGCACTATTGTGTATAATTGTCATGTCATAGTGCAGCATAGTGATTACACTGAGAATAATTGTGATGTCATATTGCACAATAGTCATGTCATGATGTATAATTGTGATGTCATAGTGTACTATACTGATGTCAACATGTACTACAGTGATGCCACAGTGGATAATTGTGATGTCACAGTGCACTGTAGTGATGTTACAGTGTATAATAGTGCTCATTGTGAACAAAAGTGATGTCACAAAGTACAGTCTTGATGTCATAGTGCACTATGGTGTAAACTTGTGATGTCATAGTGCAGTATTATGATGTCACAGTGGAAAATTGTGATGTCATAGTGCAATATAGTGATGTCACAGTGTATAATTTTGGTGTCATATTGCACAATAGTGATGTCACAAAGTATAATTGTGTTCATAGAGAACACTATTGATGTCACAGTCAATAATTGTGATGTAATAGCACAGTATATTGAAGTCACACCATATAATAGTGATGTTACAGTGCAAGATACTGATGTCACAGTGTATATTGTGCTGTCATATTGCACTATAATGATGTCACAGTGTATAATTTTGTATACAGTGCACTATAGTGATGTCACTGTCAATAATTGTGAAGTCATACATCAGGATTGTGATGTCATAGTCAATAATTGTAGGGCACAATTCATTATATTGATGTTAAAGTGTATAATTGTGATGTCATATTGCACTATAGTGATGACACAAAATATAATTATGTTCATAGAAATATACTCATGTCACGGACAATAATTGTGATGTCATAGTATAGTATATTGATGTCACGGTGTATAATTGTGATGTCATAATGCAATACACTGATGTCACAGTGTATTATTGTAATGTCATATTGCACTATAGTGATGTCACAATGTATAATTTTGTGCACAGGTCATTATAGTGATGTCACAGCCAATAATTGTGATGTCATAGTACAGTATATTGATAACACAGTGTATAATTGTGATGTCATAGTTCAGGATATTGATGTCACAGTCAATAATTGTGACGTCATAGTGCAGAATTGTGGTGTCACAGTGAAGAATTGTGATGTCATATGAACTAGAGTGAACTCACAGTGTATAATTGGGTTCATAGAAACAATATTGATGTCACATTTAATAATTGTGATGTCATAGTGCAGTATATCGATGACACAGTGAATAAGTGAAAGTCACATGCAATTATTTTGATATCACAGTGTATAATTGTGATTCTCAGTGCAAGCTAATGATGTTACAGTGTATAATTGTGTTTATAGAGAACTATAGCTATGTCACAGTCAATAATTGTGATGTCATTCAGCAGTATATTGATAACACAATATATAATGTGATGTCAAGTGCAAGATAGTGATGTCACAGTGTATAATTGTGGTGACATATTGCCCTATAATGATGTCACAGTGTATAAATTTGTACATAGAGCACTATAGTGATGTCACAGTGTATAAATTGGTACATAGAGCAATATATTGATGTCACAGTCAATAAACGTGATGTCATATTGCATTATAGGGATGTCAGAGTGTATAATTGTGAGGTGATATTGCCCTATAGTGATGTCAAAATGTATAATTGTGTTCATAGAGCACTATAGTGATGTCAGAGTCAATAAATGTGATGTCATAGTGCAGGATTTTGATGTCACATTGAATAACTGTAGGTCATAGTCCATTATATTGAAGTCAAAATGTATAATTTTGATGTCATATTGCACTATAGTGAACTCACAGTGTATAATTGTTTTCATAATTACTATAGTGATTATACAGTCAATAATTGTGATGACATACTGCAGAATTATGATGTCACAGTCAATAATTGTGATGTCATTGTGCAGCATTTTGATGTCACAGTCAATGATTTATGTCATAGTCCTTTATATTGATGTCACAGTGTATAATTGTGATGTCCAATCGCACTATCGTGATGTCACAATGTATAATTGTGTTCAGAGAGCATTATAGTGATATCAAAGTCAATAATTGTGATGTCATATTGCAGGATTTTAATGTCACAGTGAATAATTGTAGGTCACAGTATATTATATTGATGTCATATTGTATAATTGTGTCATACAGCACTATAGCTATGTGACAGTCAATAATTGTGATGTCATACTGCAGTATACTGATAACACAGTGTATAATTGTGATGTCATACTTCAGGATTTTGATGTCACAGTGTATAATTCTGATGTCATATTGCACTATAATGATGTCACAATGTATAATTTTTTTCACAGATCATTATAGTGATGTCACAGTCAAAAATTGTGATGTCATAGTACAGTATATTGATAACACAGTCTATAATTGTGATGTCATAGTACAGATTATTGATGTCACAGTCAATAATTGCGATGTCATAGTGCAGAATTGTGGTGTCACAGTGAATAACTGTGATGTCATCGTGCAGGATATTGATGTCACTGTGTATAATTGTGATGTCATAGTGCACGATAGTGATATCACAGTGTATAATTGTGTTCAGAGTGCACTATATTGATGTCACAGTCAATGAATGTGATGTCATAATGCAGGATTTTAAATTCACAGTGAATAATTGTAGGTTAGTCCATTCTTTAAAAGTCACAGTGTATAATTTTGATGGCATATTGCACTAGAGTGAACTCAGAGTGTATAATTGGGTTCATAGAAACTATATTGACGTCACAGTTAATAATTGTGATGTCATAGTGCAGTATATTGATGTCACAGTGAATAAGTGAAGGTCACATGCAATTATATTGATGTCCAGTGTATAATTGTGATTCTCAGTGCAAGCTAGTGATGTCACAGTGTATAATTGTGTTTATAGAGCAGTATAGCTATGTCACAGTCAATAGTTGTGATGTCATATTGCAGTATATTGATAACACAATGTATAATGTGATGTCAAAGTGCAAGATAGTGATGTCACAGTGTATAATTGTGAGGTGGTATTGTACTATATTGATGTCACAATGAATAATTTTGTACATAGAGCACAATAGTGATGTCATAGTCAATAATTGTGATGTCATAGTGCAGCATTGTGAAATCACAGTCAATAATTGTGATGTCAACGTGCAGGATATTGATGTTACAGTGTATAATTGTGATGTCATAGTGCACTGTAATGATGTCACAATGTAAAATTGTGTTCAGAGAGCTCTATAGTGTTGTCACAGTCAATAATTGTGATGTCATAGTGCAAGACATTCATGTCGCGGTATAAAATTTTGATGTCATATTGTACTATAGTGATGTCACAGTGTATAATTGTGTACATAGAGACTTTTGTTATGTCACAGTCAAAACCTGTGATGTCACAGTACAAGCTAGTGATGTAAAAGTGTATAATTGTGTTACATAGTGCAGAATAGTGATGTCACTATGTATAGTGGAGATGTCATATTGCACTATTGTGTATAATTGTCATGTCATAGTGCAGCATAGTGATTACACTGAGAATAATTGTGATGTCATATTGCACAATAGTCATGTCATGATGTATAATTGTGATGTCATAGTGTACTATACTGATGTCAACATGTACTACAGTGATGCCACAGTGGATAATTGTGATGTCACAGTGCACTGTAGTGATGTTACAGTGTATAATAGTGCTCATTGTGAACAAAAGTGATGTCACAAAGTACAGTCTTGATGTCATAGTGCACTATGGTGTAACTTGTGATGTCATAGTGCAGTATTATGATGTCACAGTGGAAAATTGTGATGTCATAGTGCAATATAGTGATGTCACAGTGTATAATTTTGGTGTCATATTGCACAATAGTGATGTCACAAAGTATAATTGTGTTCATAGAGAACACTATTGATGTCACAGTCAATAATTGTGATGTAATAGCACAGTATATTGAAGTCACACCATATAATAGTGATGTTACAGTGCAAGATACTGATGTCACAGTGTATATTGTGCTGTCATATTGCACTATAATGATGTCACAATGTATAATTTTGTGCACAGGTCATTATAGTGATGTCACAGTCAATAATTGTGATGTCATAGTACAGTATATTGATAACACAGTGTATAATTGTGATGTCATAGTTCAGGATATTGATGTCACAGTCAATAATTGTGACGTCATAGTGCAGAATTGTGGTGTCACAGTGAAGAATTGTGATGTCATATGAACTAGAGTGAACTCACAGTGTATAATTGGGTTCATAGAAACAATATTGATGTCACATTTAATAATTGTGATGTCATAGTGCAGTATATCGATGACACAGTGAATAAGTGAAAGTCACATGCAATTGTTTTGATATCACAGTGTATAATTGTGATTCTCAGTGCAAGCTAATGATGTCACAGTGTATAATTGTGTTTATAGAGAACTATAGCTATGTCACAGTCAATAATTGTGATGTCATTCAGCAGTATATTGATAACACAATATATAATGTGATGTCTAGTGCAAGATAGTGATGTCACAGTGTATAATTGTGGTGACATATTGCCCTATAATGATGTCACAGTGTATAAATTTGTACATAGAGCACTATAGTGATGTCACAGTGTATAAATTGGTACATAGAGCAATATATTGATGTCACAGTCAATAAACGTGATGTCATATTGCATTATAGGGATGTCAGAGTGTATAATTGTGAGGTGATATTGCCCTATAGTGATGTCAAAATGTATAATTGTGTTCATAGAGCACTATAGTGATGTCAGAGTCAATAAATGTGATGTCATAGTGCAGGATTTTGATGTCACATTGAATAACTGTAGGTCATAGTCCATTATATTGAAGTCAAATGTATAATTTTGATGTCATATTGCACTATAGTGAACTCACAGTGTATAATTGTGTTCATAATTACTATAGTGATTATACAGTCAATAATTGTGATGACATACTGCAGAATTATGATGTCACAGTCAATAATTGTGATGTCATTGTGCAGCATTTTGATGTCACAGTCAATGATTTATGTCATAGTCCTTTATATTGATGTCACAGTGTATAATTGTGATGTCCAATCGCACTATCGTGATGTCACAATGTATAATTGTGTTCAGAGAGCATTATAGTGATATCAAAGTCAATAATTGTGATGTCATATTGCAGGATTTTAATGTCACAGTGAATAATTGTAGGTCACAGTATATTATATTGATGTCATATTGTATAATTGTGTCATACAGCACTATAGCTATGTGACAGTCAATAATTGTGATGTCATACTGCAGTATACTGATAACACAGTGTATAATTGTGATGTCATACTTCAGGATTTTGATGTCACAGTGTATAATTCTGATGTCATATTGCACTATAATGATGTCACAATGTATAATTTTTTCACAGATCATTATAGTGATGTCACAGTCAAAAATTGTGATGTCACAGTACAGTATATTGATAACACAGTCTATAATTGTGATGTCATAGTACAGATTATTGATGTCACAGTCAATAATTGCGATGTCATAGTGCAGAATTGTGGTGTCACAGTGAATAACTGTGATGTCATCGTGCAGGATATTGATGTCACTGTGTATAATTGTGATGTCATAGTGCACGATAGTGATATCACAGTGTATAATTGTGTTCAGAGTGCACTATATTGATGTCACAGTCAATGAATGTGATGTCATAATGCAGGATTTTAAATTCACAGTGAATAATTGTAGGTTAGTCCATTCTTTAAAAGTCACAGTGTATAATTTTGATGGCATATTGCACTAGAGTGAACTCAGAGTGTATAATTGGGTTCATAGAAACTATATTGACGTCACAGTTAATAATTGTGATGTCATAGTGCAGTATATTGATGTCACAGTGAATAAGTGAAGGTCACATGCAATTATATTGATGTCCAGTGTATAATTGTGATTCTCAGTGCAAGCTAGTGATGTCACAGTGTATAATTGTGTTTATAGAGCAGTATAGCTATGTCACAGTCAATAGTTGTGATGTCATATTGCAGTATATTGATAACACAATGTATAATGTGATGTCAAAGTGCAAGATAGTGATGTCACAGTGTATAATTGTGAGGTGGTATTGTACTATATTGATGTCACAATGAATAATTTTGTACATAGAGCACAATAGTGATGTCATAGTCAATAATTGTGATGTCATAGTGCAGCATTGTGAAATCACAGTCAATAATTGTGATGTCAACGTGCAGGATATTGATGTTACAGTGTATAATTGTGATGTCATAGTGCACTGTAATGATGTCACAATGTAAAATTGTGTTCAGAGAGCTCTATAGTGTTGTCACAGTCAATAATTGTGATGTCATAGTGCAAGACATTCATGTCGCGGTATAAAATTTTGATGTCATATTGTACTATAGTGATGTCACAGTGTATAATTGTGTACATAGAGACTTTTGTTATGTCACAGTCAAAACCTGTGATGTCACAGTACAAGCTAGTGATGTAAAAGTGTATAATTGTGTTACATAGTGCAGAATAGTGATGTCACTATGTATAGTGGAGATGTCATATTGCACTATTGTGTATAATTGTCATGTCATAGTGCAGCATAGTGATTACACTGAGAATAATTGTGATGTCATATTGCACAATAGTCATGTCATGATGTATAATTGTGATGTCATAGTGTACTATACTGATGTCAACATGTACTACAGTGATGCCACAGTGGATAATTGTGATGTCACAGTGCACTGTAGTGATGTTACAGTGTATAATAGTGCTCATTGTGAACAAAAGTGATGTCACAAAGTACAGTCTTGATGTCATAGTGCACTATGGTGTAACTTGTGATGTCATAGTGCAGTATTATGATGTCACAGTGGAAAATTGTGATGTCATAGTGCAATATAGTGATGTCACAGTGTATAATTTTGGTGTCATATTGCACAATAGTGATGTCACAAAGTATAATTGTGTTCATAGAGAACACTATTGATGTCACAGTCAATAATTGTGATGTAATAGCACAGTATATTGAAGTCACACCATATAATAGTGATGTTACAGTGCAAGATACTGATGTCACAGTGTATATTGTGCTGTCATATTGCACTATAATGATGTCACAATGTATAATTTTGTGCACAGGTCATTATAGTGATGTCACAGTCAATAATTGTGATGTCATAGTACAGTATATTGATAACACAGTGTATAATTGTGATGTCATAGTTCAGGATATTGATGTCACAGTCAATAATTGTGACGTCATAGTGCAGAATTGTGGTGTCACAGTGAAGAATTGTGATGTCATATGAACTAGAGTGAACTCACAGTGTATAATTGGGTTCATAGAAACAATATTGATGTTACATTTAATAATTGTGATGTCATAGTGCAGTATATCGATGACACAGTGAATAAGTGAAAGTCACATGCAATTGTTTTGATATCACAGTGTATAATTGTGATTCTCAGTGCAAGCTAATGATGTCACAGTGTATAATTGTGTTTATAGAGAACTATAGCTATGTCACAGTCAATAATTGTGATGTCATTCAGCAGTATATTGATAACACAATATATAATGTGATGTCTAGTGCAAGATAGTGATGTCACAGTGTATAATTGTGGTGACATATTGCCCTATAATGATGTCACAGTGTATAAATTTGTACATAGAGCACTATAGTGATGTCACAGTGTATAAATTGGTACATAGAGCAATATATTGATGTCACAGTCAATAAACGTGATGTCATATTGCATTATAGGGATGTCAGAGTGTATAATTGTGAGGTGATATTGCCCTATAGTGATGTCAAAATGTATAATTGTGTTCATAGAGCACTATAGTGATGTCAGAGTCAATAAATGTGATGTCATAGTGCAGGATTTTGATGTCACATTGAATAACTGTAGGTCATAGTCCATTATATTGAAGTCAAATGTATAATTTTGATGTCATATTGCACTATAGTGAACTCACAGTGTATAATTGTGTTCATAATTACTATAGTGATTATACAGTCAATAATTGTGATGACATACTGCAGAATTATGATGTCACAGTCAATAATTGTGATGTCATTGTGCAGCATTTTGATGTCACAGTCAATGATTTATGTCATAGTCCTTTATATTGATGTCACAGTGTATAATTGTGATGTCCAATCGCACTATCGTGATGTCACAATGTATAATTGTGTTCAGAGAGCATTATAGTGATATCAAAGTCAATAATTGTGATGTCATATTGCAGGATTTTAATGTCACAGTGAATAATTGTAGGTCACAGTATATTATATTGATGTCATATTGTATAATTGTGTCATACAGCACTATAGCTATGTGACAGTCAATAATTGTGATGTCATACTGCAGTATACTGATAACACAGTGTATAATTGTGATGTCATACTTCAGGATTTTGATGTCACAGTGTATAATTCTGATGTCATATTGCACTATAATGATGTCACAATGTATAATTTTTTCACAGATCATTATAGTGATGTCACAGTCAAAAATTGTGATGTCACAGTACAGTATATTGATAACACAGTCTATAATTGTGATGTCATAGTACAGATTATTGATGTCACAGTCAATAATTGCGATGTCATAGTGCAGAATTGTGGTGTCACAGTGAATAACTGTGATGTCATCGTGCAGGATATTGATGTCACTGTGTATAATTGTGATGTCATAGTGCACGATAGTGATATCACAGTGTATAATTGTGTTCAGAGTGCACTATATTGATGTCACAGTCAATGAATGTGATGTCATAATGCAGGATTTTAAATTCACAGTGAATAATTGTAGGTTAGTCCATTCTTTAAAAGTCACAGTGTATAATTTTGATGGCATATTGCACTAGAGTGAACTCAGAGTGTATAATTGGGTTCATAGAAACTATATTGACGTCACAGTTAATAATTGTGATGTCATAGTGCAGTATATTGATGTCACAGTGAATAAGTGAAGGTCACATGCAATTATATTGATGTCCAGTGTATAATTGTGATTCTCAGTGCAAGCTAGTGATGTCACAGTGTATAATTGTGTTTATAGAGCAGTATAGCTATGTCACAGTCAATAGTTGTGATGTCATATTGCAGTATATTGATAACACAATGTATAATGTGATGTCAAAGTGCAAGATAGTGATGTCACAGTGTATAATTGTGAGGTGGTATTGTACTATATTGATGTCACAATGAATAATTTTGTACATAGAGCACAATAGTGATGTCATAGTCAATAATTGTGATGTCATAGTGCAGCATTGTGAAATCACAGTCAATAATTGTGATGTCAACGTGCAGGATATTGATGTTACAGTGTATAATTGTGATGTCATAGTGCACTGTAATGATGTCACAATGTAAAATTGTGTTCAGAGAGCTCTATAGTGTTGTCACAGTCAATAATTGTGATGTCATAGTGCAAGACATTCATGTCGCGGTATAAAATTTTGATGTCATATTGTACTATAGTGATGTCACAGTGTATAATTGTGTACATAGAGACTTTTGTTATGTCACAGTCAAAACCTGTGATGTCACAGTACAAGCTAGTGATGTAAAAGTGTATAATTGTGTTACATAGTGCAGAATAGTGATGTCACTATGTATAGTGGAGATGTCATATTGCACTATTGTGTATAATTGTCATGTCATAGTGCAGCATAGTGATTACACTGAGAATAATTGTGATGTCATATTGCACAATAGTCATGTCATGATGTATAATTGTGATGTCATAGTGTACTATACTGATGTCAACATGTACTACAGTGATGCCACAGTGGATAATTGTGATGTCACAGTGCACTGTAGTGATGTTACAGTGTATAATAGTGCTCATTGTGAACAAAAGTGATGTCACAAAGTACAGTCTTGATGTCATAGTGCACTATGGTGTAACTTGTGATGTCATAGTGCAGTATTATGATGTCACAGTGGAAAATTGTGATGTCATAGTGCAATATAGTGATGTCACAGTGTATAATTTTGGTGTCATATTGCACAATAGTGATGTCACAAAGTATAATTGTGTTCATAGAGAACACTATTGATGTCACAGTCAATAATTGTGATGTAATAGCACAGTATATTGAAGTCACACCATATAATAGTGATGTTACAGTGCAAGATACTGATGTCACAGTGTATATTGTGCTGTCATATTGCACTATAATGATGTCACAATGTATAATTTTGTGCACAGGTCATTATAGTGATGTCACAGTCAATAATTGTGATGTCATAGTACAGTATATTGATAACACAGTGTATAATTGTGATGTCATAGTTCAGGATATTGATGTCACAGTCAATAATTGTGACGTCATAGTGCAGAATTGTGGTGTCACAGTGAAGAATTGTGATGTCATATGAACTAGAGTGAACTCACAGTGTATAATTGGGTTCATAGAAACAATATTGATGTTACATTTAATAATTGTGATGTCATAGTGCAGTATATCGATGACACAGTGAATAAGTGAAAGTCACATGCAATTGTTTTGATATCACAGTGTATAATTGTGATTCTCAGTGCAAGCTAATGATGTCACAGTGTATAATTGTGTTTATAGAGAACTATAGCTATGTCACAGTCAATAATTGTGATGTCATTCAGCAGTATATTGATAACACAATATATAATGTGATGTCTAGTGCAAGATAGTGATGTCACAGTGTATAATTGTGGTGACATATTGCCCTATAATGATGTCACAGTGTATAAATTTGTACATAGAGCACTATAGTGATGTCACAGTGTATAAATTGGTACATAGAGCAATATATTGATGTCACAGTCAATAAACGTGATGTCATATTGCATTATAGGGATGTCAGAGTGTATAATTGTGAGGTGATATTGCCCTATAGTGATGTCAAAATGTATAATTGTGTTCATAGAGCACTATAGTGATGTCAGAGTCAATAAATGTGATGTCATAGTGCAGGATTTTGATGTCACATTGAATAACTGTAGGTCATAGTCCATTATATTGAAGTCAAATGTATAATTTTGATGTCATATTGCACTATAGTGAACTCACAGTGTATAATTGTGTTCATAATTACTATAGTGATTATACAGTCAATAATTGTGATGACATACTGCAGAATTATGATGTCACAGTCAATAATTGTGATGTCATTGTGCAGCATTTTGATGTCACAGTCAATGATTTATGTCATAGTCCTTTATATTGATGTCACAGTGTATAATTGTGATGTCCAATCGCACTATCGTGATGTCACAATGTATAATTGTGTTCAGAGAGCATTATAGTGATATCAAAGTCAATAATTGTGATGTCATATTGCAGGATTTTAATGTCACAGTGAATAATTGTAGGTCACAGTATATTATATTGATGTCATATTGTATAATTGTGTCATACAGCACTATAGCTATGTGACAGTCAATAATTGTGATGTCATACTGCAGTATACTGATAACACAGTGTATAATTGTGATGTCATACTTCAGGATTTTGATGTCACAGTGTATAATTCTGATGTCATATTGCACTATAATGATGTCACAATGTATAATTTTTTCACAGATCATTATAGTGATGTCACAGTCAAAAATTGTGATGTCACAGTACAGTATATTGATAACACAGTCTATAATTGTGATGTCATAGTACAGATTATTGATGTCACAGTCAATAATTGCGATGTCATAGTGCAGAATTGTGGTGTCACAGTGAATAACTGTGATGTCATCGTGCAGGATATTGATGTCACTGTGTATAATTGTGATGTCATAGTGCACGATAGTGATATCACAGTGTATAATTGTGTTCAGAGTGCACTATATTGATGTCACAGTCAATGAATGTGATGTCATAATGCAGGATTTTAAATTCACAGTGAATAATTGTAGGTTAGTCCATTCTTTAAAAGTCACAGTGTATAATTTTGATGGCATATTGCACTAGAGTGAACTCAGAGTGTATAATTGGGTTCATAGAAACTATATTGACGTCACAGTTAATAATTGTGATGTCATAGTGCAGTATATTGATGTCACAGTGAATAAGTGAAGGTCACATGCAATTATATTGATGTCCAGTGTATAATTGTGATTCTCAGTGCAAGCTAGTGATGTCACAGTGTATAATTGTGTTTATAGAGCAGTATAGCTATGTCACAGTCAATAGTTGTGATGTCATATTGCAGTATATTGATAACACAATGTATAATGTGATGTCAAAGTGCAAGATAGTGATGTCACAGTGTATAATTGTGAGGTGGTATTGTACTATATTGATGTCACAATGAATAATTTTGTACATAGAGCACAATAGTGATGTCATAGTCAATAATTGTGATGTCATAGTGCAGCATTGTGAAATCACAGTCAATAATTGTGATGTCAACGTGCAGGATATTGATGTTACAGTGTATAATTGTGATGTCATAGTGCACTGTAATGATGTCACAATGTAAAATTGTGTTCAGAGAGCTCTATAGTGTTGTCACAGTCAATAATTGTGATGTCATAGTGCAAGACATTCATGTCGCGGTATAAAATTTTGATGTCATATTGTACTATAGTGATGTCACAGTGTATAATTGTGTACATAGAGACTTTTGTTATGTCACAGTCAAAACCTGTGATGTCACAGTACAAGCTAGTGATGTAAAAGTGTATAATTGTGTTACATAGTGCAGAATAGTGATGTCACTATGTATAGTGGAGATGTCATATTGCACTATTGTGTATAATTGTCATGTCATAGTGCAGCATAGTGATTACACTGAGAATAATTGTGATGTCATATTGCACAATAGTCATGTCATGATGTATAATTGTGATGTCATAGTGTACTATACTGATGTCAACATGTACTACAGTGATGCCACAGTGGATAATTGTGATGTCACAGTGCACTGTAGTGATGTTACAGTGTATAATAGTGCTCATTGTGAACAAAAGTGATGTCACAAAGTACAGTCTTGATGTCATAGTGCACTATGGTGTAACTTGTGATGTCATAGTGCAGTATTATGATGTCACAGTGGAAAATTGTGATGTCATAGTGCAATATAGTGATGTCACAGTGTATAATTTTGGTGTCATATTGCACAATAGTGATGTCACAAAGTATAATTGTGTTCATAGAGAACACTATTGATGTCACAGTCAATAATTGTGATGTAATAGCACAGTATATTGAAGTCACACCATATAATAGTGATGTTACAGTGCAAGATACTGATGTCACAGTGTATATTGTGCTGTCATATTGCACTATAATGATGTCACAATGTATAATTTTGTGCACAGGTCATTATAGTGATGTCACAGTCAATAATTGTGATGTCATAGTACAGTATATTGATAACACAGTGTATAATTGTGATGTCATAGTTCAGGATATTGATGTCACAGTCAATAATTGTGACGTCATAGTGCAGAATTGTGGTGTCACAGTGAAGAATTGTGATGTCATATGAACTAGAGTGAACTCACAGTGTATAATTGGGTTCATAGAAACAATATTGATGTTACATTTAATAATTGTGATGTCATAGTGCAGTATATCGATGACACAGTGAATAAGTGAAAGTCACATGCAATTGTTTTGATATCACAGTGTATAATTGTGATTCTCAGTGCAAGCTAATGATGTCACAGTGTATAATTGTGTTTATAGAGAACTATAGCTATGTCACAGTCAATAATTGTGATGTCATTCAGCAGTATATTGATAACACAATATATAATGTGATGTCTAGTGCAAGATAGTGATGTCACAGTGTATAATTGTGGTGACATATTGCCCTATAATGATGTCACAGTGTATAAATTTGTACATAGAGCACTATAGTGATGTCACAGTGTATAAATTGGTACATAGAGCAATATATTGATGTCACAGTCAATAAACGTGATGTCATATTGCATTATAGGGATGTCAGAGTGTATAATTGTGAGGTGATATTGCCCTATAGTGATGTCAAAATGTATAATTGTGTTCATAGAGCACTATAGTGATGTCAGAGTCAATAAATGTGATGTCATAGTGCAGGATTTTGATGTCACATTGAATAACTGTAGGTCATAGTCCATTATATTGAAGTCAAATGTATAATTTTGATGTCATATTGCACTATAGTGAACTCACAGTGTATAATTGTGTTCATAATTACTATAGTGATTATACAGTCAATAATTGTGATGACATACTGCAGAATTATGATGTCACAGTCAATAATTGTGATGTCATTGTGCAGCATTTTGATGTCACAGTCAATGATTTATGTCATAGTCCTTTATATTGATGTCACAGTGTATAATTGTGATGTCCAATCGCACTATCGTGATGTCACAATGTATAATTGTGTTCAGAGAGCATTATAGTGATATCAAAGTCAATAATTGTGATGTCATATTGCAGGATTTTAATGTCACAGTGAATAATTGTAGGTCACAGTATATTATATTGATGTCATATTGTATAATTGTGTCATACAGCACTATAGCTATGTGACAGTCAATAATTGTGATGTCATACTGCAGTATACTGATAACACAGTGTATAATTGTGATGTCATACTTCAGGATTTTGATGTCACAGTGTATAATTCTGATGTCATATTGCACTATAATGATGTCACAATGTATAATTTTTTCACAGATCATTATAGTGATGTCACAGTCAAAAATTGTGATGTCACAGTACAGTATATTGATAACACAGTCTATAATTGTGATGTCATAGTACAGATTATTGATGTCACAGTCAATAATTGCGATGTCATAGTGCAGAATTGTGGTGTCACAGTGAATAACTGTGATGTCATCGTGCAGGATATTGATGTCACTGTGTATAATTGTGATGTCATAGTGCACGATAGTGATATCACAGTGTATAATTGTGTTCAGAGTGCACTATATTGATGTCACAGTCAATGAATGTGATGTCATAATGCAGGATTTTAAATTCACAGTGAATAATTGTAGGTTAGTCCATTCTTTAAAAGTCACAGTGTATAATTTTGATGGCATATTGCACTAGAGTGAACTCAGAGTGTATAATTGGGTTCATAGAAACTATATTGACGTCACAGTTAATAATTGTGATGTCATAGTGCAGTATATTGATGTCACAGTGAATAAGTGAAGGTCACATGCAATTATATTGATGTCCAGTGTATAATTGTGATTCTCAGTGCAAGCTAGTGATGTCACAGTGTATAATTGTGTTTATAGAGCAGTATAGCTATGTCACAGTCAATAGTTGTGATGTCATATTGCAGTATATTGATAACACAATGTATAATGTGATGTCAAAGTGCAAGATAGTGATGTCACAGTGTATAATTGTGAGGTGGTATTGTACTATATTGATGTCACAATGAATAATTTTGTACATAGAGCACAATAGTGATGTCATAGTCAATAATTGTGATGTCATAGTGCAGCATTGTGAAATCACAGTCAATAATTGTGATGTCAACGTGCAGGATATTGATGTTACAGTGTATAATTGTGATGTCATAGTGCACTGTAATGATGTCACAATGTAAAATTGTGTTCAGAGAGCTCTATAGTGTTGTCACAGTCAATAATTGTGATGTCATAGTGCAAGACATTCATGTCGCGGTATAAAATTTTGATGTCATATTGTACTATAGTGATGTCACAGTGTATAATTGTGTACATAGAGACTTTTGTTATGTCACAGTCAAAACCTGTGATGTCACAGTACAAGCTAGTGATGTAAAAGTGTATAATTGTGTTACATAGTGCAGAATAGTGATGTCACTATGTATAGTGGAGATGTCATATTGCACTATTGTGTATAATTGTCATGTCATAGTGCAGCATAGTGATTACACTGAGAATAATTGTGATGTCATATTGCACAATAGTCATGTCATGATGTATAATTGTGATGTCATAGTGTACTATACTGATGTCAACATGTACTACAGTGATGCCACAGTGGATAATTGTGATGTCACAGTGCACTGTAGTGATGTTACAGTGTATAATAGTGCTCATTGTGAACAAAAGTGATGTCACAAAGTACAGTCTTGATGTCATAGTGCACTATGGTGTAACTTGTGATGTCATAGTGCAGTATTATGATGTCACAGTGGAAAATTGTGATGTCATAGTGCAATATAGTGATGTCACAGTGTATAATTTTGGTGTCATATTGCACAATAGTGATGTCACAAAGTATAATTGTGTTCATAGAGAACACTATTGATGTCACAGTCAATAATTGTGATGTAATAGCACAGTATATTGAAGTCACACCATATAATAGTGATGTTACAGTGCAAGATACTGATGTCACAGTGTATATTGTGCTGTCATATTGCACTATAATGATGTCACAATGTATAATTTTGTGCACAGGTCATTATAGTGATGTCACAGTCAATAATTGTGATGTCATAGTACAGTATATTGATAACACAGTGTATAATTGTGATGTCATAGTTCAGGATATTGATGTCACAGTCAATAATTGTGACGTCATAGTGCAGAATTGTGGTGTCACAGTGAAGAATTGTGATGTCATATGAACTAGAGTGAACTCACAGTGTATAATTGGGTTCATAGAAACAATATTGATGTTACATTTAATAATTGTGATGTCATAGTGCAGTATATCGATGACACAGTGAATAAGTGAAAGTCACATGCAATTGTTTTGATATCACAGTGTATAATTGTGATTCTCAGTGCAAGCTAATGATGTCACAGTGTATAATTGTGTTTATAGAGAACTATAGCTATGTCACAGTCAATAATTGTGATGTCATTCAGCAGTATATTGATAACACAATATATAATGTGATGTCTAGTGCAAGATAGTGATGTCACAGTGTATAATTGTGGTGACATATTGCCCTATAATGATGTCACAGTGTATAAATTTGTACATAGAGCACTATAGTGATGTCACAGTGTATAAATTGGTACATAGAGCAATATATTGATGTCACAGTCAATAAACGTGATGTCATATTGCATTATAGGGATGTCAGAGTGTATAATTGTGAGGTGATATTGCCCTATAGTGATGTCAAAATGTATAATTGTGTTCATAGAGCACTATAGTGATGTCAGAGTCAATAAATGTGATGTCATAGTGCAGGATTTTGATGTCACATTGAATAACTGTAGGTCATAGTCCATTATATTGAAGTCAAATGTATAATTTTGATGTCATATTGCACTATAGTGAACTCACAGTGTATAATTGTGTTCATAATTACTATAGTGATTATACAGTCAATAATTGTGATGACATACTGCAGAATTATGATGTCACAGTCAATAATTGTGATGTCATTGTGCAGCATTTTGATGTCACAGTCAATGATTTATGTCATAGTCCTTTATATTGATGTCACAGTGTATAATTGTGATGTCCAATCGCACTATCGTGATGTCACAATGTATAATTGTGTTCAGAGAGCATTATAGTGATATCAAAGTCAATAATTGTGATGTCATATTGCAGGATTTTAATGTCACAGTGAATAATTGTAGGTCACAGTATATTATATTGATGTCATATTGTATAATTGTGTCATACAGCACTATAGCTATGTGACAGTCAATAATTGTGATGTCATACTGCAGTATACTGATAACACAGTGTATAATTGTGATGTCATACTTCAGGATTTTGATGTCACAGTGTATAATTCTGATGTCATATTGCACTATAATGATGTCACAATGTATAATTTTTTTCACAGATCATTATAGTGATGTCACAGTCAAAAATTGTGATGTCATAGTACAGTATATTGATAACACAGTCTATAATTGTGATGTCATAGTACAGATTATTGATGTCACAGTCAATAATTGCGATGTCATAGTGCAGAATTGTGGTGTCACAGTGAATAACTGTGATGTCATCGTGCAGGATATTGATGTCACTGTGTATAATTGTGATGTCATAGTGCACGATAGTGATATCACAGTGTATAATTGTGTTCAGAGTGCACTATATTGATGTCACAGTCAATGAATGTGATGTCATAATGCAGGATTTTAAATTCACAGTGAATAATTGTAGGTTAGTCCATTCTTTAAAAGTCACAGTGTATAATTTTGATGGCATATTGCACTAGAGTGAACTCAGAGTGTATAATTGGGTTCATAGAAACTATATTGACGTCACAGTTAATAATTGTGATGTCATAGTGCAGTATATTGATGTCACAGTGAATAAGTGAAGGTCACATGCAATTATATTGATGTCCAGTGTATAATTGTGATTCTCAGTGCAAGCTAGTGATGTCACAGTGTATAATTGTGTTTATAGAGCAGTATAGCTATGTCACAGTCAATAGTTGTGATGTCATATTGCAGTATATTGATAACACAATGTATAATGTGATGTCAAAGTGCAAGATAGTGATGTCACAGTGTATAATTGTGAGGTGGTATTGTACTATATTGATGTCACAATGAATAATTTTGTACATAGAGCACAATAGTGATGTCATAGTCAATAATTGTGATGTCATAGTGCAGCATTGTGAAATCACAGTCAATAATTGTGATGTCAACGTGCAGGATATTGATGTTACAGTGTATAATTGTGATGTCATAGTGCACTGTAATGATGTCACAATGTAAAATTGTGTTCAGAGAGCTCTATAGTGTTGTCACAGTCAATAATTGTGATGTCATAGTGCAAGACATTCATGTCGCGGTATAAAATTTTGATGTCATATTGTACTATAGTGATGTCACAGTGTATAATTGTGTACATAGAGACTTTTGTTATGTCACAGTCAAAACCTGTGATGTCACAGTACAAGCTAGTGATGTAAAAGTGTATAATTGTGTTACATAGTGCAGAATAGTGATGTCACTATGTATAGTGGAGATGTCATATTGCACTATTGTGTATAATTGTCATGTCATAGTGCAGCATAGTGATTACACTGAGAATAATTGTGATGTCATATTGCACAATAGTCATGTCATGATGTATAATTGTGATGTCATAGTGTACTATACTGATGTCAACATGTACTACAGTGATGCCACAGTGGATAATTGTGATGTCACAGTGCACTGTAGTGATGTTACAGTGTATAATAGTGCTCATTGTGAACAAAAGTGATGTCACAAAGTACAGTCTTGATGTCATAGTGCACTATGGTGTAAACTTGTGATGTCATAGTGCAGTATTATGATGTCACAGTGGAAAATTGTGATGTCATAGTGCAATATAGTGATGTCACAGTGTATAATTTTGGTGTCATATTGCACAATAGTGATGTCACAAAGTATAATTGTGTTCATAGAGAACACTATTGATGTCACAGTCAATAATTGTGATGTAATAGCACAGTATATTGAAGTCACACCATATAATAGTGATGTTACAGTGCAAGATACTGATGTCACAGTGTATATTGTGCTGTCATATTGCACTATAATGATGTCACAGTGTATAATTTTGTATACAGTGCACTATAGTGATGTCACTGTCAATAATTGTGAAGTCATACATCAGGATTGTGATGTCATAGTCAATAATTGTAGGGCACAATTCATTATATTGATGTTAAAGTGTATAATTGTGATGTCATATTGCACTATAGTGATGTCAAAATGTATAATTGTGTTCATAGAGCACTATAGTGATGTCAGAGTCAATACATGTGATGTCATAGTGCAGGATTTTGATGTCACATTGAATAATTGTAGATCATAGTCCATTATATTGAAGTCAAAGTGTATAATTTTGATGTCATATTGCACTATAGTGAACTCACAGTGTATAATTGTGTTCATAAGCACTATAGTGATTTTACAGTCAATAATTGTGATGACATACTGCAGAATTATGATGTCACAGTCAAAAATTGTGATGTCATAGTACAGTATATTGATAACACAGTCTATAATTGTGATGTCATAGTACAGGACATTGATGTCACAGTCAATAATTGCGATGTCATAGTGCAGAATTGTGGTGTCACAGTGAATAACTGTGATGTCATCGTGCAGGATATTGATGTCACTGTGTATAATTGTGATGTGATAGTGTACGATAGTGATGTCACAGTGTATAATTGTGTTCAGAGTGCACTATATTGATGTCACAGTCAATGAATGTGATGTCATAATGCAGGATTTTAAATTCACAGTGAATAATTGTAGGTCATAGTCCATTCTTTAAAAGTCACAGTGTATAATTTTGATGGCATATTGCACTAGAGTGAACTCAGAGTGTATAATTGGGTTCATAGAAACTATATTGACGTCACAGTTAATAATTGTGATGTCATAGTGCAGTATATTGATGTCACAGTGAATAAGTGAAGGTCACATGCAATTATATTGATGTCCAGTGTATAATTGTGATTCTCAGGGCAAGCTAGTGATGTCACAGTGTATAATTGTGTTTATAGAGCACTATAGCTATGTCACAGTCAATAGTTGTGATGTCATATTGCAGTATATTGATAACACAATGTATAATGTGATGTCAAAGTGCAAGATAGTGATGTCACAGTGTATAATTGTGGTGACATATTGCCCTATAATGATGTCACAGTGTATAAATTTGTACATAGAGCACTAGAGTGATGTCACAGTGTATAAATTGGTACATAGAGCACTATATTGATGTCACAGTCAATAAACGTGATGTCATATTGCATTATAGGGATGTCAGAGTGTATAATTGTGAGGTGATATTGCCCTATAGTGATGTCAAAATGTATAATTGTGTTCATAGAGCACTATAGTGATGTCAGAGTCAATACATGTGATGTCATAGTGCAGTATTTTGATAACACAGTGTATAATTGTGATGTCATAGTGCAGGATTTTGATGTCACAGTGTATTATTGTGATGTCATATCACACTATAGTTATATCACTGTGTATAATTTTGTTCACAGAACACAATAGTGATGTCACAGTCAATAATTGTGATGTCACAGAACAGTATTGTCGTGTCACAGACAATAATAGTAGGTCACAGTCCATTATATTAATGTCACTGTGTATAATTTTGATGTCACATCGCACTATAGTGATGTCACATTGTATAATTGTGTTCATAGAGCACAATATTGATGTCACAGTCAATAATTGTGATGTCATAGAACAGTATTGTTGTGTCAGAATAAATAATTGTATGTCCAGTAAGTTATATCGATGTCACAGTGAATAATTTTGTACATAGAGATCTATATTGATGTCACAGTCAATAATTGTGATGTCATAGTGCAGTATATTGATGTCACAGTGTTAAATTTTGATATCATATCGCACTGTAGTGATTTCAAAGTGTATAATTCTCTTCATAGAGCACTATAGTTATATCACAGTCAATAATTGTGATGTCATAGCGCAGGATTGTGATGACACAGTCAATAATTGTGATGTCAAAATGCAGTATATTGATAACACAGTGAATAATTGTGATGTCTCAGTGCAAGATGGTGAAGTCACAGTGTATAATTTTAATGTCATATTGCACTCTAGTGAACTCACAGTGTATAAATATTTTCATAGAGCACAATATACTGATGTCACAGTCAATAAGTGTGATGTCACAGTGCAAGATAGTGATGTCACAGTGTAAAATTGTGATGTTATAATGCACTATAGTGATGTCACAGTGTATAATTGGGTACATAGAGCACTATTGTGATGTCACAGTCAATAAGTGTGAAGTCATAGTGCAGTATATTGAAAACAGTGTATAATTTGATGTCACAGTGAAAGATAGTGTTATCACAGTTTATATTTGTAATGTCATACTGCACTATACTGATGTCACAATGTATAATTGTGTTCATTGAGCACAATAGTGATGTTACAGTCAATAGGTTTGATGTCATAGTGCAGTATATTGATAACACAGTGTATAACTGTGATGTCATAGTGCTGGATGTTGATGTCTCAGTGTATAATTGTGATTTAATATTAACCTATATTGATGTCACAAAGTATAATTGTGTTCATAGGGAAATATAATGATGTCACAGTCAATAATTTTGATGTCATACAGCAGTATTGTGATGTCACAGTCAATAATTGTGATGCCATAATGCAGTGTATTGATAACACAGTGTATAATTGTGATGACATAGTGCAGGATATTGATGTCACTGTGATGTCCTATTGCACTATAGTGATGTCACAAAGTATAATTCTGTTCATAGAGAATTATAGTGATGTCACAGTCAATAATTGTGATGTCATAATGCAGGATATTGATAACACAGTGAATAATTGTGATGTCTTATCACACTATAGTGATGTCAGAGTGTATTATGGTGTTAATAGGGCAATATAGTGATGTCACAGTCAATAATTGTGATGTCCTAGTACAGTACTGTGTTGTCACATTCAATAATTGTAGGTCACAGTCCATTTTATTGATGTAACAGTGTATAATTGTGATGTCATATCGCACTATAGTGATGTCACATTGTATAATTATATTCAGACAGCACTATAGTGATATCACAGTCAATAATTGTGATGTCATTGTTCAGGATATTGATGTCACAGTGTAAAATTTTGATGTCATATTGCAGTATATTGGTAACACAGGTAAAATTGTGTTGTCAAAGTGCAAGATATAATTGTGGTGTCATATTGCACTATAATGATGTCACAGTGCATAATATTGTACATAGTGCATTATAGTGAATTCACAGTCAAAAATTGTGATGTCAAAGTTCAAGACAGTGATTTCACAGTGTATAATTTTGTTCATAGAGCACTATAGTGATGTCAGAGTCAACAATTGTGATTTCATAGTGCCATATTATGATGTCACAGTCAATAACTGTGATGTCATAGTGCAGTATACTGATAATACAGGGTATAATTATGATGTCACAGTGCAAGATAGTGATGTCGCAGTGTATAATTTTGATGTCATATTGTACTATAGTGATATCACGGTGTATAATAGTGTACATAGAGCACGATAGTGATGTCACAGTCAATAATTGTGATGCCACTGTACAATCTAGTGATGTAACAGTGTATAATTGTGTTTCATAGTGCAGAATAGTGATGTCACTATGATGTCATATTCACTATAGTGATGTCACAAAGTATAATTGTGTTCATAGAGAACACTAGTGATGTCACAGTGTATAATTGTGCTGTCATATTGCACTATAATGATATCACAGTGTATAATTTTGTGTATAGTGCACTATACTGATGTCACTGTCAATAATTGTGAAGACATATCGCAGGATTGTGATGTCACAGTCAATAATTGTAGGACACAGTCCATTATATTGATGTCACAGTGTACAATTGTGATGTCTCAGTGCAACATAGTGATGTCACAGTGTATAATTTTGATGTCATATTATACTATAGTGATGTCACAAAGTATAATTGTGTTCATAGAGCACTATAGTGAAGTCACAGTCAATAAATGTGATGTAATAGTGCAGTATTTTGATGTCACGGTGTAGAATTATGATGTCATATTGCAGTATATTGATAACACAGTGTATAATTGTAGTGTCATATTGCACTATAATGATTTCACAGTGTATAATTGTGTTCATAAAGCACTATATTGATGTCACAGTCAATAATAGTGATGTCATAGTGCAGTATATTGATGTCACAGTGTATAAATGTGTTCATAGAGCAGTATAGTGATGTCAGAGTCAGTAACTGTGATTTCATAGTGCCATATTATGATGTCACAGTCAATAAGTGTGATGTCATAGTTCACTATACTGATAACACAGGGTATAATTGTGATGTCACAGTGCAATATAGTGATGTCACAGTATATTAATTGTGATGTCATATTGCACTATAGTGATGTCACAGTGTATATTTGTCTACATAGAGCAATAAAGTGATGTCACAGTCAATAAGTGTGATGTCATTTCGCAGGATTGTGATGTCACAGTCAATAAATGTGATTTCACAATTCAAGCTAGTGATGTAACAGTGTGCAATTGTGTTTCATAATGAAGAATAGTGATGTCACTATGTATGGTGGTGTTGTCATATTGCACTATTGTGTATAATTGTCATGTCATAGTGCAGCATAGTGATTACACAGAGAATAATTCTGATGTCATATTGCCCAATAGTGATGTCATGATGTATAATTGTGATGTCATAGTGCACTATAATGATGTCACCATGTACTACAGTGATGCCACAATGGATAATTGTGATGTTACAGTGCACTGTAGTGATGTCACTGTGTATAATAGTGCTCATTGTGCACAATAGAGATGTCAAAAAGTACAGTATTGATGTCATAGTGCACTATGGTGTGTATCTGTGATGTCATAGTGCACTATTGTGATGTTACAGTGGAAAATTGTGATGTCAGAGTGCAGTATAGTGATGTCACAGTGTATAATTGTGTTCACAGTGCACTATAGTGAGGTCACAGTGTATAATTTTGTTAAAAGAGAACTATATTGATGTCAGAGTCAATAATTGTGATGGAATAGTGCAGTGTATTGATGCCACAGTGTATAATTGTGATGACATATTGCACTATAGTGATGTCACAGTGTATAATTGTGTTCATAGAGCACTATAGTTATGTCGCAATTAATAATTGGGATGTCATGGTACAATATTGTTGTGTCACAGTCAATAATTGTAGGTCACAGTCCATTATATTGATGTCACAGTGAATTATTGTGATATCATATCACACTATAGTGATGTCACTGTCAATAATTGTGATGTCATAATGCAGTATATTGATAACACATTGTATAATTGTGATGACATATCATACTTTACTGATGTCACAGTGTAGAATTGTGTACATAGAACACTATAGTGATGTCACAGTCAATATTTGTGAAGTCATATCACAGGATTGTGATGTCACATTCAACAATTGTAGTTCACAGTCCATTATATTGATGTCACAGTGTATAATTGTGATTTCTCAGTACAACATAGTGATGTCACAGTGTATAACTGTGATGCCACATTGCACTATAGTGAACTCTCAGTGTATAATTGTGTTCATAAGCAACATAGGGATGTCACAGTCAATAATTGTGACGACATACTGCAGAATTGTGATGTCACAGTCAATAATTGTGATGTCATGGTGCAGTATATTGACAACACAGTGTATAATTGGATGTCACAGTACAAGATAGTGATATCACAGTGTATGATTGTGATGTCATAGTGCAGTATATTGACAACACAGTGTATAATTGTGATGACTCAGTGCAAAGTAGTGATGTCACAGTGTAAAATTTTATTGTCATATTGCACTATAGTGATGTCACAATGTATAATTGTGTTCATTGAGCATAAAAATGATGTCACAGTCAACAACTGTGATGTCATAGTGCAGTATATTGATAACACAGTGTTTAATTGTGATGTCATAGTGCAGGATACTGATGTCACAGTATAATTGTGATGTTCTATTGCACTAGAGTGATGTCACAGTGTATAATTGTGTTCAGAGAGTACTATAGCGATGTCAAATTCAATAATTGTGAGGTCATAGTGCAGTAGTGTGGTGTCAAAGTGAATAATTGTGGGTCCCAGTTCATTATATTGATGTCACAGTGTATAATTGTGATGTCACAGTGCAAGCTAGTGATGTCACAGTGTATAATTGTGTTCATAGAGCACAGTAGCTATGTCACAGTCAATAATTGTGATGTCATTCTGCAGTATATTGATAACACAATGTATAATTGTGATGTCAATGTGCAAGATAGTGATGTCACAGTGTATAATTGTGGTGTCATATTTCACTAAAATGATGTCACAGTCTATAATTTTGTACATAGAGCATGATAGTGATGTCACAGTCAATGATTGTGATGTCATAGTGCAGGGTATTGATGTCACAGTGTATAATTTTGATGTTATATTGCAGTATATTGATAACAGAGTATATAATTGTGGTGTCATTTTGCACTATAATGATGTCACAGTGTATATTTGTGTTCATAAAGCACTATATTGATGACACAGTCAATAAATGTGATGTCATGGTGGAGTATATTGATGTCACAGTGTATAATTGTGATGTCATAGTGCACTATAGTGATGTCACAGTGTATATTTGTGAGGTGATATTGCACTATAGTGATGTCACAATGTATAATTGTGTTCTTTGAGAATAAAAATGATGTCACAGTCAATAACTGTGATGTCATAATGCAGTATATTGATAACACAGTGTATAATTGGGATGTCATAGTGCAGGATATTGATGTCACAGTATACATTTGTGATGTCCTATTGCAATATAGTGATGTCACAGTGTATAATTGTGTTCAGAGAGCACTATAGCGATGTCAAATTCAATAATTGTGATGTCATGTGCAGTATTGTGGTATCAAAGTGAATAATTGTAGGTCACAGTTCATTATATTGATGTCATAGTGTAAAATTGTGATGTCACAGTGTAAGCTAGTGATGTCCCAGTGTATAATTTTGTACATAGAGTACTATAGTGATGTCACAGTCAATAAATGTGATGTCATAGTTCAGGGTATTGATGTCACAGTGTATAATTTTGATGTCATATTACAGTATATTGATAACACAGTATATACTTGTGGTGTCATACTGCCGTATATTGATAACACAATGTATAATTGTGATGTCATATCAAACTATAGTGATGTCACAGTCAATGAATTGTGATGTCATAGTGCAGTATGGTGATGTCACAGTCTATAATTGTGATGTCATAATTCAGTAGATTGATATCACAGTGTATAATTGTGATGTCATATTGCACTATAGTGATGTCACATTGTATAATTGTGTTCATAGAGCACTATAGCTGATGTCACAGTCAATAAATGTGATGTCATAGTGCAGTATTGTGTGGTCACAGTGAATAATATTAGGTCACAGTCCATTATATTGATGTCACAGTGTATAATTGTGTTCATAGAGCAATATACCTATGTCACAGTGAATAATTGTGATATCATTCTGCAGTATATTGATAACACAGTATATATTTGTGATGTCACAGTGCAAGATAGTGATGTCACAGTGTATAATTGTGCTGTCATATTGCACTATAATGATGTCACAGTGTATAATTTTGTACATAGAGCACTATAGTGATGTCACAGTCAATAATTGTGATGTCATAGTGCAGCATTGTGATGTCACAGTGAATAATTGTGAGGTCATAGTGCATTATATTGATGTCACAGTGTATAATTGTGATGTCATCAGTGCAACATAGTGATATCACAGTGTATAATTGTGATGTCATATTGCACTATAGTGATGTCACAATGTATAATTGTGTTCATTGAGCACAATAGTGGTGTCACAGTCAATAACTGTGATGTCATAGTGCAGTATATTGATAACACAGTACATAATTGTGATGTCATAGTTCAGGATATAGTGATGTCACAGTGTATAATTGTGATGTCATAGAGCACTATAGTGATGTCACAATGCATAATTGTGTTCAGAGAGAATTATATTGATGTCACAAGTCAATAATTGTGATGTCATAATGCAGTATTGTGGTGTCACAGTGAATAATTGTAGTGTCACAGTTCATAATATTGATGTCACAGTGTATAATTGTGATGTCATATTGCACTATAGTGATGTCACAGTGTATAATTGTGTTCATAGAGCACTATAGCTGATGTCACAGTCAATAATTGTGATGTCATAGTGCAGTATATTGATGTCATAGTGTATAATTGTGATGTCACAGTGCAAAATAGTGATGTCACAGTGTATAATTATGGTGTCATATTGCACTATAGTGATGTCACAGTGTATAATTTTGTTCATAGAGCACTATAGTGATGTCACAGTCAACAATTGTGATGTCATAGTGCAGGATATTAGATGTCACAATGTATAATTTTGATGTCATAGTGCAGTATATTGATAACACAGTGTATAATTGTGGTGTCATATTGCACTATAATGATGTCACAATGTATAATTTTGTTCATAAAGCACTATACTGATGTACAGTCAATTATTGTAATGTCATAGTGCAGTATATTGATAACAGAGTGTATAATTATGATGACTCAGTTCAAGATAGTGATGTCACAGTGTAAAATTGTGATGTCATATTGCACTATAGTGATGTCACAGTGTATAATTGTGTTCATAGAGCACTATAGTTGATGTCACAGTCAATAATTGTGATGTCATAGTGCAATATTGTGATGTCACAGTCAATAAGTGTGATGTCATAGTGCAGT
Organism: Mesocricetus auratus; assembly: GCF_017639785.1. Lineage (NCBI taxonomy): Eukaryota > Metazoa > Chordata > Mammalia > Rodentia > Cricetidae > Mesocricetus > Mesocricetus auratus. The sequence continues at coordinate 50,722 of NW_024433353.1, read as the reverse complement.
ACATTGATAACACAGTGTATATTTGATGTCATAGTGCAAGATAGTGATGTCACAGTGTTAAATTGTGATGTCATATTGCACTATAGTGAATGTCACAGTGTATAATTGTCGTTCAGAGAGCACTATAGTGATGTCACAGTCAATAATTGTGATGACATACTGCAGAATTGTGATGTCACAATCAATAATAGTGATGTCATAGTGCAATATATTGATAACACAGTCATAATTTGATGTCATAATGCAAGATAGTGATATCACAGTGTGATAATTGTGATGTCATATTGCACTATAGTGATGTCACAGTGTATAATTGTGTTCATAGAGCACTATAGTGATATCACAGTCAAATAATTGTGATGTCATAGTAGCAGTATTGTGATGTCACAGTGAATAGTTTTAGCTCAGAGTGCAAGCTAGTGATGTCACAATGTATAATTGTGTTTCTTAGTGCAGAATAGGGATGTCACTATGTATTGTGGTGTTGTCATATTGCATTATGTGTGTATAATTGTCATGTCATAGTGCAGCATAGTGATAACACAGTGAATAATTGTGATGTCATATTGCACAATAGTGATGTCATGATGTATCATTGTGATGTCATAGTGCACTATAGTGATGTCACAATGTGCTACAGGGATGCCACAATGGAAAATTGTGTTGTCACAGTGCACTGTAGTGATGTCACAGTGTATAATAGTGCTCATTGTGCACAAGAGTTGTTGGGGAAGTCTTATGCTCAATAAAGTACTGTTGAGCCTATAGGGAACCAAGATGGGAGGGACTAGGAGTCCAGGAGAACTCTGGGTAGGAGAAACACAAGAGAGTCGACATGTGACGCCATGGGGGTAGGAAGCCGGGAACTATTCTCCGGTAAGAGACATACTTAGATTAACAATTATGGGGTAATTACTTAAGGCAGAGCTAGCCAGTAAGGGACAAGCAAGGCCAACAGCTTCATAATTAATATAGCCTCCTGTGTGTTTATTTGGGACTCATGCGGATCTAGAACCAGGCTGGAGCGGCAGAGCCCAGGCGACTGGCGGGGAATAAACCAAAGCGGCTAGCAAAGAAAAAGCTTCTCTTAACATAATGGTGATCAGGAGTGGGATCATGAATTTCCACGCAAAATAACAAAAGCTTTAAAGGAATTTTAGAAACAGAAGAACAGAGAGAAGCACAGATTTTTGGTAGCAGCATTTTTCTCAGGTGTGCTCTGTTTTGCTAACGACAAGCCGAGATTCACGTGGCTCGCTTACCGGAGTCTTCCTGACTCGGCATAAAAAAAAAAAAAAAGCAAGATTGTTTTAAGAGACTCTGCTAACGATTGAAAAGTGTGTACGTACAGCTGGAAGTGGCAGCTTTGCTGGAGGTCAGCATGGACTGAGGCGGTAAGATGGAATCATGCTTACGCCCGCCATCTTGGAAAAAAAAAAAAGAGGCAGTTTAAAACAGTCGCGGTTTTACAGATAAGACACGTGGCCAGAAAAACATAAAGATTTACAGTAAAGTCAGACTTAGATGAAGAAAAACCTCTAAAGGTTTACAGTGTGTTTAAAAATATATGTGAGATTGAGAGAGAAAATGAAACGACAAAGTGGTAAATAAATACAAAAGCCGGCGTTGTGGTGGCGCACGCCGGTAGGATTTACTCCAGAGGCAGAGGCAGAGGCAGGCAGATTTCCAAAGAGAAATCCTGTCTCAAAGAAAAATAAATAAAAGTGAAAGAAATAAAGTAATAATAAATAAATAAATAAGCCACGTAAAGATGGAAAATACACAGAGAGTCTGGATACTGTATGCTATTGTGTTTTTCAGTTTTTTGCTTGCTCAGGAAGGAACTGCTACTAAAGTACACTTGCTTATAAATGCTGCTAAATTAATGCAACTTATATCTTTTGAAAATACCTTGACTTCAAAATTTAAGTATAAGGATATGTTACTCGGAAAAGGAGTTTTAATTTATGTTTCCACAGAACATAAAAAGCTGAGGATTTCTTCCAGACTTCTGTGGTTTGACGAACCAAGACCCCCGGAAGCAGTGGACCAGGTGTTCCAACAATTGAGACAGCTAAGATGATGCAGCTTTACAGACCCCGAAAATACGGACTTATACAGGTTTCTGAGTTTTGTCATGATCCCCATGGTATAAACAGCGCCCCCTTCCAGCAGGAAGCAGTTTGGAATGAGCGACGTCCCAATTCCCATCTTGTTTATAAATCTTTGTTTTCATTTAAATGGGATTGTTTATAATTGGCTAGTGATCACAGCCAATCTTTTTTAATGGTAAAAAGGGGAATTATGGTATGGGTATTGTTTTTCATTTATTGAGACAAATTCAAGGTCAATTTTGTGATGCTTATATTTCTCCTCTTGATTAAGTATTGTGCTTATACTGATCTTTTAAAACGTAATGCATAATTGAATACAGACTATAGATAGTTACTTATAATAGAATTTCTAGTTACATAAGTTAGGTTTCTAGATATACAGAAATATATTTGAGATGGACAGTCTTCAAACCTCTCAAAGACCTTCAGAACATGGCATTTAAAATGGTTTAGGGTTTGTCTTGACAATGAGAAATGTCTGCTCCTGGCAGCACCAATTACGTCTGAGAGGAAGATGGGCATCGAAGAAACTCGTTATAAAGTTTGCTTTCAACATGGCAAGATTAGCCATTTGGGCAAGAAACTGCTCTTGCCTAGTACTGTTTGACTGTTGTTGTATCATCTGGACATGCAGGACCCACAGGAAAGTGACTACTGAACTCAGTCTTACAGGGTTCCTGCTTGATGAAAGAGTCTACGAGACTTTCTGCAGGACAAAGAAAAATGACTGACAGACTGCCAACGCAGATGGACAGTTTGAAATTTCCTGCTTTGCTGAGAAGTGTTCCAGACACATTGTGGCCTATGGGCTGAAGATGGATGCCCCAACGTTACAGAGGAACTTCGGGTGACTGTCCAGGCAGTAAGATGTCTCTGTCAATCCTAGTGTTTATATATTATCCTTCTGTGGTCTTTGATGGAGTTGAAGACAGATAGTTATAATTATAGTTTTCCTTAGTTATGATAAGAGATAAGCTACATATAGAACTTTGGACTCACAAGGATGGGATGGATGATATTTTCTTTAGATCTTGCTAAATGTTAATAGACAAAATGTTGTAACTGTGTTCTTACTTGATAACTGTTCTGTCATATACAATTTGACTATGTTAAAGTTAAGACCTTTCTTTTTGTTTAAACAGAAAAGAGGAGATGTTGGGGAAGTCTTATGTCAATAAAGTACTGTTGAGCCTATAGGGAACCAAGATGGGAGGGACTAGGAGTCCAGGAGAACTCTGGGTAGGAGAAACACAAGAGAGTCGACATGTGACGCCATGGGGGTAGGAAGCCGGGAACTATTCTCCGGTAAGAAACATACTTAGATTAACAATTATGGGGTAATTACTTAAGGCAGAGCTAGCCAGTAAGGGACAAGCAAGGCCAACAGCTTCATAATTAATATATCCTCCTGTGTGTTTATTTGGGACTCATGTGGCTCTAGAACCAGGCTGGAGCGGCAGAGCCCAGGCGACTGGCGGGGAATATACCAAATCGGCAAGCAAGGAAAAAGCTTCACTTAACAAGAGTGATGTCAAGAAGTCCAGTGTTGATGTCATAGGGCAGTATGGTGTATAATTGTGATGTCATAGTGCAGGATAGTGATGGTACAGTGTATAATTGTGATGTCATAGTCTACTATAGTGATGTCACAAAGTACATTAGTGTTCATAGAGAACTATACTGATGTCACAGTCAATAATTGTGATGTAATACTGCAGTATTGTGATATCAGAGTCAATAATTGTAGGTCACAGTCCATTATATTGATGTCACAGTGTATACTTGTGATGAAATATCACACTAAAGGGGGTCATAGTGTATAATTTTGTTTATAGATCACTATAGCTATGTCACAGTCAATAATTCTGACGTCATACTGCCGTATATTGATAACACAATATAATTGTGATGTCAAAGTAAAAAATAGTGATGTCACAGTGTATAATTGTTATGTCATACTGCAGTATAATGATGTCACAGTGTGTATTTTTGTTCATAGACCACTATAGTGATGTCACAGTCAACAATTGTGATGTCATAGTACTGGAAATTGATGTCCCAGTGTATAATTTTGATGTCATATTACAGTATATTGATAACACAGTGTATAAGTGTGGTGACATATTGCACTATAATGATGTCAGATTGTATAATTGTGTTCATAAAGCACTATCTTGATGTCACAGTCATTAATTGTGATGTCATAATGCAGTATATTGATGACACAGTGTATAATTGTGATGTCATAGGGCACTAAAGTGATGTCACAGTGTATAATTGTGAGGTGATATTGCACTACAGTGATGTCACAATGTATAATTGTGTTCATAGAGCACTAAAGTGACTTCACAGTCAACAACTCTGATGATATAATGCAGTATATTGATAACACAGTGTATAATAGTGATGACTCAGTGCAAGACAGTGATGTCACAGTGTAAAATTTTGGTGTCATATTGCACTATAGTGATGTCACAGCGTATAATTCTGTTCATAGAGCACTATATTTATGTCAGAGTCAATAACTGTGATTTCATAGTGCCATATTGTGATGTCACAGTCAATAAGTATGACGTCATAGTGCAGTATACTGATAAAACAGTGTATATTTGGATTGTCACAGTGTAATATAGTGATGACGCAGTGTATAATTGTGATGTCATATTGCACTATAGTGATGTCACAAAGTATAATTGTGTACATAGGGAACTATATTGATGTCACAGTCAATAAATCTGATGTCATAGTGCAGTATATTGATAACACAGTGTATATTTGGATTGTCATAGTGCAGGATATTGATGTCACAGTGTATAACTGTGATGATCATATTGCACCTTAGTGATGTCACAACGTATAATTTTGTTCATAGGGAAATATATTGATGTCACAGTCAATAATTGTGATGCCATACTGCAGTATTGTCATGTCACAGTCAATAATTGTGATGTTATAGTACAGTATATTGATGTCATGGTGCATAATTGTGATGTCATATCGCACTATAGTGATGTTACAGTGTATAATTTTGTTCATAGAGCACTATAGTGATGTCACAGTCAATAATTGTGATGTTATAGTACAGTATATTGACAACACAGTATAGAATTTGAGGTCACATTGCAAGATAATGATATCACAGCATATAATTGTGATGATATATTGTACTATAGTGATGTCACAATGTATAATTGTGTTCACAGAGAAATATATTGATGTCACAGTCAATAAGTTTGATGTCATAGTGCAGTATACTGATAACACAGGGTATAATTGTGATGTAACAGTGCAATATAGTGATGTTGAAGTGTATAATTGTGATGTCATTTCACAATATAGTGATATCACAGTGTATAATTATGTTCAGAGAACACTATAGTGATGTCAGTCAATAATTGTGATGTCATGGTGTAGTATATTGATGTCACAGTGTATAATCGTGATGTCATATCATACTATAGTGATGTCACAGTGTCCAATTTTGAGATGATAATGAACTATAGTGATGTCACAATGTATAATTGTGTTCATAGAACACTCTAATGATGTCATAGTCAATAAATATGATGTCATAGTGCAGTATGTTGATAACACAGTGTATAATTGTGATGTCATAGTGCAGGATTTTTATGTCACAGTGTATAAATGTGATGTCATATTGCACTATAGTGATGTCATAATTAATAATTATGATGAAACAGTGCAAGATAGTGATGTCACAGTGTATAATTTTGGTGTCATATTGGTCTATAAACATTTCACAGTGTATAATTTTGTACATAGAGCACGACAGTGATGTCACAGTCAATAAGTGTGATGTCATAGCACAGGATTGTGATGTCACAGACAATAATTGTGATGTCGTATCGCACTATATTGATGTCACAGTGTATGATTGTGGTCAGAGAGGACAATAGTGATGTCACAGTCAATAATTGTGATGTCATAGTGAAGTGTTGTGGTGTCACAGTGAATAATTGTAGGTCACAGTCCATTATATTGATGTCACAGTGTATAAATGTGTTCATAGAGCGCTATAGCTATGAAACAGTCAGTAATTGTGATGACATACTGCAGTATATTGATAACACAGTTTGTAATTATGGTGTCATATTTCATATAGTTATGTCACAGTGTTTAATTTTGTACATAGTGCACAATATTGATGTCACAGTCAATAATTGTTATGTCATAGAGCAGTATATTGATGTCACAATGTATAATTGTGATGTCATATCAAACTATAGTGCTGTCACAGTTTATAATTGTGAAGTCATAATTCAGTAGATTGATAACACAGTGTATAATTGTGATGTCACAATGCAATATGGTGAAGTCACATTGTATAATTGTGTTCATAGAGCACTAGGTCTATAACACAGTCTATAATTGTGATGTCACAGTGCAGTATATTGATAACACAGTGTATAATTGTGATGTCCCAGTGCAATATAGTGTATAACTGTGATGTCAAAGTGCAAGATAGTGATGTTGCAATGTATAATTGTGACTTTATATTGCACTATCTTGATGTCACAATGTATAATTTTGTTCATAGAGCACTATAGTGATGTCACAGTCAATAATTGTGATTTCATAGTGCAGAATATTGATAACCCAGTGTATAATTTTGAAGTCATAGTGCAAGATTGTGATGTCACAGTGTAAAATTTTGATGTCATATTGCACTACAATGATGTCACAGTGTATAATTTTGTTCATAGAGCACTATAGTGATGTCAGAGTCAATAATTGTGATTTCATAGTGCCATATTGTGATGTCACAATCAATAAGTGTGATGTCATAGTGCCGTATACTGATAACACAGGGTATAATTGTGATATCACAGTGCAATATATTGATTTCGCAGTGTATAATTGTGATGTTATATTGCACTATAGTGATGTCACAGTGTGTAATTGTCTACATAGAGCACTATAGCGATGTCACAATCAATAATTGTGATGTCATAGAGCCGGATTAAGATGTCACAGGTAATAATTGTGATGTATAGTACAGTGTATTTACAACACAGTGTATAATTTGATTTCACAGTGCAAGTTAGTGATATCACAGGGTATAATTATGATGTCATATTGCAATATAGTGATGTCACAATGTATAATTGTGTTCATAGAGAAATGTATTGATGTCACAGTCAATAATTGTGATGTCATAGTGCAGGATTTTGATGTCATGGTGTATAATTGTGATGTCACAGTGCAAGATTGTGATGTCACAGTGTAAAATTATGATGTAATAATGCACTACAGTGATGTCACAGGGTATAATTGTGTTCACAGAGCACTATAGTGATGTCATAGTCAATAATTGTGATTTCAAAATGCCATATTAGGATGTCACATTCAATATGTGTGATGTCATAGTGCAGTATACTGATAACAAAGTGTATAATTGTGGTGTCATATTGCACTATAATGATGTCACAATGTATTATCTTGTACAAAGAGCACTATACTGATGTACAGTCAATTATTGTGATGTTATAGTGCAGTATATTTACAACAGAGTGTATAATTTGACGTCTCAGTTCAAAATAGTGATATCACAGTGTATAATTGTGATGTCATACTGCACTATAGTGATGTCACAATGTATAATTGTGTTCATAGAGCACTTTAGTGATGTCACAGTCAATAATTGTGATGTCATAGTACAATAGTCTGATGTCACAGTCAATAATTTCATGTCACAGACCATTATATTGATGTCACAGTATATAATTGTGATGTCATATAGCACTATAGTGAATTCACAGTGTATAATTGTCTTCAGAGAGCACCACAGTGATGTCACAGTCAATAATTGTGATGACATCCTGCAGAATTGTGATGTCACATCAATAATTGTGATGTCATAGTGCAGTATATTGACAACACAGTCAATAATTTGATATCCAAATGCAAGATAGTGATATCACAGGTGAAATTGTGATGTCATATTGCACTATAATGATGTCACAGTGTATAATTGTGTTCATAGAGCACAATAGTGACATCACAGCAAATAATTGTGATGTCATAGTAGAGTATTGTCATGTCACAGTCAATAATTGTAGGTCACAGTCCATTAAATCGATGTCACACTGCAAAATTGTGATGTCATATCTCACTATAGTGATGTCACAGTGTATAATCGTGTTCATAGAGCTCAATAGTGATGTTACAGTCAATAAATGTGATGTCATAGTGCAGTATTCTGGTGTCGAAGTGAATAATTTTAGGTCAATGTTCATTATAATGATGCCACAGTGTATAATTGTGTTTATAGTGCACTATAGCTATGTCACAGTCAATAATTGTGATGTCATACTGCAGTATATTGATAACACAGTGTATAATTGTGGTGTTATAAGGCACTATAATGATGTCACAGTGTATAATTTTCTACATAGAGCACTATAGTAATGTCAGAGTCAATAATTGTGATGTCACAGTCAATAATTGTGACGACATAGTACAGTATATTGATGTCATGGTGTATAATTGTGATGTCATAGTGCACTATAGTGATGTCCCAGTGTATAATTGTGAGTTGACAATGTACTATCGTGATGTCACAATGTATACTTGTGTCTATGGAGTACTATAGTGATGTCACATTCAATAATTGTGATGTCATAGAACAGTATTGTTGTGTCACAGTCAATAATTGTAGGTCACAGTCCATTTTGTTGATGTCACAGTGTATAATTCTGAAGTCATATCACACTATAGTGATATCACAGTGTATAATTGTGTTCAGGGAGCACAATGGTGATATCACCATCAATAAATGTCATATAATAGTGCAGTATTGTGGTGTCATAGTGAATAATTGTAGGTCAAAGTCCACAATATTGATATCGCATATATAATTGTGTTCATTAGAGAACTATAGTGATGTCACAGAGTATAATTGTGTTCATAGAGAACTAATGTGATGTCCCAGTCAATACTTGTGATGTCATAGCGCAGGTTTGTGATGTCACCGTCAATTATTTTGATGTCATAGTGCAGTACATTGATGTCGTGGTATATAATTGTGGTGTCATAGTGCAATATAGTGATGTCATAGTGTGTAATTTTGATGTCATATCGCACTATAGTGATGTCACAGTGTATAATTGGTTTCATAGAGCTCTATAGTGATGTCACAGTCAACAAGTGTGATGTCATAGTGCAGGATATAGATGTCAGAGTGTATAATTGTGATGTCCAAGTGAGAGGTAGTGATGACACAGTGTATAATTGTGGTGTCATATTGCACTCTAATGAAGTCACAGTGTATAATTGTGTTCATTTAGCACCATGTGATGTAACAGTCATTAATTGTAATGTCATAGTGCAGAACATTGGTAACACAGTGTATAAATGTGATGACACAGTTCAAGATTGTGATGTCACAGTGTAAAATTAAGATGTCATATTGCATTATAACGATGTCACAGTGTATAATTGTGTACATACAGCACTATAGTGATGTCACAATCAATAATTGTGATGTCATAGAGCAGGATTATGATGTCACAGTCAATAATTGTGATGTAGAGTGCAGTATATTTACAACACAGTGTATAATTTGATGTCACAGTCCAAGATAGTGATATCACAGGGTATAATTGTGATGTCATATTGCACTATAGTGATATCACACTGTTAATTGTGTTCATAGAGAAATATATTGATGTCACAGTCAATAATTGTGATGTCATAATGCAGTAGTTAACTCACAGTGTATAATTGTGTTCATAAGCACTATAGTGATGTCACAGTCAATAATTGTCTTCATAGAGCACTATATGGTGTCACAGTCATTAATTGTAATATCATAGTGCAGAATATTGGTAACGCAGTGTATAAATGTGATGACACAGTTCAAGATTGTGATGTCACAGTCAATAATTTTGATGACATAGTGCAGTACATTAATGTCACAATGTATAATTGTGATGATGTCATATCACACTATAGTGATGACACAGTGTATAATTCTGAGATGATAACTAACTATAGTGATATCACAATGTATAATTGTGTTCATAGAACACTATAGTATTGTCACAATCAGTAAATGTGATGTCATAGTACAATATTGTCATATCACAGTCAATAATTGTAGGGCACAGTCCATTTTATTGATGTCATAATGTATAATTCTGAACTCATATCGCACTATAGTGATTTCACAGTGTATAATTGTGTTCATAGAGCACGATAGCTATGTCACAGTCAATAAATGTGATGTCATAATGCGGTATATTAATACCACAGTGTATAATTGTGATGGCATATTGCACTATAGTGATGTCACAATGTATAATTGTGTTCATAGAGAATATATTTATGTCAAAGTCAATAATTGTGATGTCATATAGCAGTATATTAATGTCACAATGTATAATTGTGATATCATTTCCCACTAGAGTGATGTCACAGTGGATAATTGTGTTCATAGAGCACAAGAGTGACATCACATTCAATAATTGTGATGTCATAGTACAGTTTTCTGGTGTCACAGTCAATAATTGTAGGTCACAGTCTGTTAAATCGATGTCACACTGTAAAATTGTGATGAGATTTATGTCACAATATATAATTTTAAGGTCATGTTGCAGTATATTGATAACTCAGTGTATAATTGTGGTGTCATCTTGCACTATAATGATGCCACAGTGAATAATTGTGTTAATAAAGCATTATATTGATGTCAAAGTCAATAATTGTGATGACATAGTGCAGTATTTGATGTCACAATGTATAACTGTGATGTCAATCGCTCTATAGTGATGACACAGTCAATAACTGTGATGCCCTAGTGCAGTATGTTGACAACACAGTGTACAATTGTGTTCATAGAGCACTATAGCCATGTCACAGTCAATAATTGTGATTTCATACTGCAGAATATTGATAACAGAGTGTATAATTGTGATGTCACAGTGCAAGATTGTGATGTCACAGTGTAAAATTTCGATGTCATATTGCACTTTAATGATGTGTCAGTGTATAATTGTGTTCATAGAGCACTATAGCTATATCACAGTCAATAATTGTGATTTCATAGTGCCATATTGTGATGTCACAGTCGATAAGTATGATATCATTGTGCAGTATAATGATAACACAGGGTATAATTGTGATGTCATAGTGTATAATTGTGATTTCTTATTGCACTATAGTGATGTCACAGTGTATAATTGTGTACATAGAGCATTATATTGATGTCACAATCAATAACTGTGATGTCATAGCACAGGATTGTGGTGTCACAGTGAATAATCGTAGTGTCAAATCCATTATATTGATGTCACAGTGTATAATTGTGATGTCATATCGCACTAAAGTGATGTCACAGTGGATAATTGTGTTCATAGAACACTATAGCTATGTCACAGTCAGTAATTGTCATGTCATACTGCATGATATTGATAACGTAGTGTATAATTGTGGTGCTATATTGCACTATAATGATGTCACAGTGAATAATTTTGTACATAGAGCACTATAGTGATATCACAGTCAATAATTCTGATGTCATAGTGCAGTATTGTGGTGTCACAGTGAATTTTTGTAGGTCACAGTCCATTATATTGATGTCAGAGTGTTTAATTGTGATGTCACAGTGCAATGTAGTGATGTCACATTGTATAATTGTGTTCATAGAGTACTATATCTATGTCACAGTCTATAATTGTGATGTCATAGTTCAGTATATTGATAACACAGTGTATAATTGTGATGTCACAGTGTATAATTTTGTACATAGGGCACAATAGTGATATCACCGTCAATAATTGTGATGTCATAGTACAGTATTCTGGTGTCACAGTCAATAATTGTCGGTCACAGTCCATTAAATCGATGTCACACTGTAAAATTGTGATGAGATTAATGTCACAATTGTGCTGTCACAGTGCAAGATTATGATGTCACAGTGTAAAATTTTGATGTCATATTGTACTATAATGATGTCACAGTGGATAATCATGTTCATAGAGCACTATAGTGATGTCAGAGACAATGCTTGTGATTTTATAGTGCCATATTGTGATGTCACAGTGTATAATTGTGATGTCATATTGCACTACAGTGATGTCACAATGTATAATTGTGTTCATAGAGCACAATAGTGATGTCACAGTCAATAACTGTGATGTCATAGTGCACTATGGTACTGTCAAATGTATAATTGTAAGGTGATATTGCACTATAGTGATGACACAAAGTATAACTGTGTTCATAGAGCACTATAGCTATGTCACAGTTAATAATTGTGATGTCATAGTGCAGGATTTTGATGTCACGGTGTATAATTGTGATGTCACAGTGCAAGATTGTGATGTCACAGTGTATAATTGTCGAGTCATATTGCACTATAGTGATGTCACAGTGTATAATTGTGTTCATAAAGCACTATAGTGATGTCATAGTCAATAATTGTGATGTTATAGTGCAGTATATTGACAACACAGTGTATAATTTGATGTCTCAGTGCCATATTAGGATGTCACTGTCAATAAGTGTGATGTCATAGTGCAGTATACTGATAACACAGTGTATAATTGTGGTGTCATATGGCACTCTAATGATGTCACAATGTATTATCTCGTACATAGAGCACTATACTGATGTACAGTCAATTATTGTGATGTTATAGTGCAGTATATTGACAACACAGTGTATAATTTGATGTCTCAGTGCAACATAGTGATATCACAGTGTATAATTGGGATGTCATACTGCACTATAGTGCTGTCACAATGTATAATAGTGTTCATAGAGCACTATAGTGATTTCACAGTCAATAATTGTGATGTCATAGTACATTAGTGTGATGTCACAGTCAATAATTGTCAGGTCACAGACCATTATATTGATGTCACAGTATATAATTGTGATGTCATATATGCACTATAGTTTATTCACAGTGTATAATTGTCTTCAGAGAGCACCATAGTGATGTCACAGTCAATAATTGTGATGCCATACTGCAGAATTGTGATGTCACAATCAATAATTGTGTTCATAGAGAAATATATTGATGTCACAGTCAATAATTGTGATGCCATAGTGCAGTGTGTTGATGTCATAGTGCAGTGTGTAATTGTGATATCATAGTGAACTATAGTGATGTCACAGTGTATAACTTTGAGGTGATAATGAACTATCATGATGTCACAATGTATAATTGTGTCCATAATGCACTATAGTGATGTCACAGTCAATAAATATGATGTCATAGTTCAGTATATGGATAACACAGTATATAATTGTGATGTCATGGTGCAGGATTGTTATATCACAGTGTATATGTGTGATGTTATATTGCAGTACAGTGATGTCAAAAAGTATAATTGTGTTCATAGAGAAATATATTGAGGTCACAGTCAATAATGGTGATGTCATAGTGCACTAATGTAATGTCACAGTGTATAATTGTGATGTCATAGTGCAGGATATTGATGTCACAATGTATAATTGGGATGTCATAGTGCAGGATATTGATGTCACAGTGTATAATTTTGATGTCATATTTCAGTATATTGATAACACAGTGTAAAATTGTGGTATCATCTTGGACTATAATGATGTCACAGTGTATAATTGCGTTCATAAAGCACTATATTGATGTCACAGTCAATAAATTTGATGTCATAGTGCAGTATATTGATAAAAGTGTATAATTGTGATGTTATAGTGCAGTACATTAATAGCACAGTGTATAATTGTGGTGTCATATTGCACTATAATGATGTAACAGTGTATAATTGTGTTCATAGAGCACAATAGTGACATCACAGTCAATAATTGTGATGTCACAGTGCAATATAGTGTATAATTGTGATGTCACAGTGCAAGAAAGGGATGTTGCAATGTATAATTGTGACTTTATATTGCACTACAGTGATGTGACAGTGTATTATTGTGTACATAGAGCACTATAGTGATGTCACAGTCAATAATTGTGATGTGATAGCTCAGGATTGTGATTTCAGAGTCAATAATTGTGATGTCATAGTGCAGTATTTTGATGTCATGGTGTATAATTGTGGTGTCACAGTGCACTATAGTGATGTCACAGTGCATAATTGTGATGCCATATTGCACTATAATGATGTCACCATGTATAATTTTGTTCATAGTACACTATAGTGTGGTCACAGTCAATAAATGTGATATCATAATGCAGTATATTAATAACTCAGTGTATAATTGTGATGGCATATTGCACTATAGTGATGTCACAACGTGTAATTGTGTTCATAGAGAATATATTGATGTCACAGTCAATAATTGTGATTTCATAAGCACTATATTGATGTCACAATGTATAATTGGGATATCATATCCCACTATAGTGATGTCACAGTGTATAATTGTGGTCATAGAGCACAATTGTGACATCACAGTCAATAATTGTGATGGCATAGTACAGTATTCTTGTGTCACAGTCAATAATTGTAGGTCACAGTCCTTTAAATCAATGTCACACTGTAAAATTGTGATGAGATTAATGTCACAATGTATAATTTTGATGTCATGTTGCAGTACATTGATAACTCAGTGTATAATTGTGGTGTCAATTCGCACTATAATGATGTCAAAGTGAATAATTTTGTTAATAAAGCACTATATTGATGTCACAGTCAATAATTATGATGACAGTGCAGTATTTAATGTGGCAATGTATAACTGTGATGTCAATCGCACTATAGTGAGGTTACAGTGTATTATTGTGAGGTGACAATGAAATACAGTGATGTCACAATGTATAATAGTGTTCATAGAGCACTATAGCTATGTCACAGTCAATAATTGTGATTTCATACTGCAGATTATTGATAACACAGTTTATAAATGTGATATCACAGTGCAAGATTGTGATATCACAGTGTACAATTTCGATGTCATATTGCACTATAATGATGTGTCAGTGTATAATTTTATTCATACAGCACTATAGTGATGTCAGAGTCAATAATTGTGATTTCATAGTGCCATATTGTGATGTCACAGTCAATAAGTCAATAACACGGTATAATAGTGATGTCGCAGTGTATAATTGTGATGTCTAATTGCACTATAGTGATGTCACAGTGTATAATTGTGTACATAGAGCACTATATTGATGTCACAATCACTCATTGTGATGTCAATGCGCAGGATTGTGATGTCACAATCAATAATTTTGATGTCACAGTGGTGTCTATTGATGTCACAATGTATAATTGTGATGTTATATCGCACTATAGTGATGTCACAGTGTATAATTGTGTTCACAGAGCGTTAAAGTAATTTCACTGTCAATAAATGTGATGTCATAGTGCAGTATTGTGGTTTCACTGTGAATAATTGTAGGTCAAGTCTGTTATATTCATGTCACAGTGAATAATTGTGTTTATAGAGCACTATAGCTATGTCACAGTCAATAATTGTGATGTCATAGTACAGTATTGTGGTGTCACAGTGAATAATTGTAGGTCACAGTCCATTATATTAATGTCACAGTATATAATTGTGATGTCATATCGCACTATAGTGATGTCACAGTCAATAATTATGATGTCATAGTGCACTAGAGTGATTTCATAGTGTATAATTTTAATGTCATATCCCACTGTAGTGATGTCACAGTGTATAGTTGTGTTCATAGAGCACTATAGTGATGTCACACTCAATAATTGTGATGTCATAGCGCAGGATTGTGATTTCCCAGTCAATAATTGTGATGTCATAATGCAGTATATTGATAACACAGTGTATAATTGTGATGTCTCAGTGGAGGATAATGATGTCACAGTGTATAATTTTGATGTCTTATTGCACTATAGAGAACTCACTGTGCATAATTGTGTTCAGAGAGCACTATACTGATGTCACAGTCAATAATTGTGATTTCATAGTGCAGAATATTTATAACCTCGTGTATAATTGTGAAGTCACAGTACAAGGTTGTGATGTCACAATGTAAAATTTTGATGTCATATTGCACTACAATGATGTCACAGTGTATAATTATGTTCAAAGAGGATTATAGTGATGTCAGGGTCAATAATTGTGATTTCATAGTGCCTTATTGTGATGTCACAGTCAATACGTGAGATGTTATAGTGCATATTCTGATAACACAGTGTATAATTGAGATGTCACAGCGCAAGTGAGTGAGGTCGCAGTGTATAATTGTGATGTCATATTGCACTATAGTGATGTGACAGATTATTGTGTACATGGAGCACTATAGTGATGTCACAGTCAATAATTTCGATGTCATAGTTCAGGATTGTGATGTCAGAGTCAATAACTGTGATGTCGTAGTATATAATTTTGATGTCTTATTGCACTATAGAGAACTCACCGTGTATAATTGTGTTCAGAGAGCACTATACTGATGTCACAGTCAATAATTGTGATTTCATAGTGCAGAATATTGATAACACAGTGTATAATGTGATGACACAGTTCAAGATTGTGATGTCACAGTGTACAATTAAGATGTCATATTGCACTATAACGATGTCACCGTGTATAATTGTGCTCATAGAGCACTATAGTGATGTCACAGTCAATAATTGTGATGTCATTGTGCCATATTGTGATGTCACAGTCAATAAGTGAGATGTTATAGTGCATATTCTGATAACATAGTGTATAATTGAGATGTCACATTGCAAGTTAGTGAGGTCGCAGTATATAATTGTGATGTCATATGGCACTATATTGAAGTGACAGATTATTGTATACATGGAGCACTATAGTGATATCACAGTCAATAATTTCGATGTCATAGCTCAGGATTGTAATGTCAGAGTCAATAACTGTGATGTCGTAGTGTAGTATATTGATGTCATGGTGTATAATTGTGGTGTCACAGTGCACTATAGTGATATCGCAGTGTATAATTGTGATGCCATATTGCACTATAATGATGTCACATGTATAATGGTGTTCATAGTACACTATAGGGTGGTCACAGTCAATAAATGTGATGTCATAAAGCAGTATATTAATAACACATTGTATAATTGTAATGGTATATTGCACTATAGTGATGTCACAACGTATAAATGTGTTCATAGAGAATATATTGTTGTCATAGTCAATAATTGTGATGTCATATAGCAGTATATTGATGTCACAATGTATAATTGTGATATCATACCCTACTATAGTGATGTCACAGTGTATAATTGTGTTCATAGAGCAAAATATTGACATCACAGTCAATAATAGTGATGTCATAGTACAGTAATGTCGTGTCACAGTCAATAATTGTAGGTCACAGTCCATTATATTAATGTCACAGTGTATAATTGTGATGTCATATCGCACTATAGTGATGCCACAGTCAATAATTGTGATGCATAGCGCAGGATTGTGATGCCCAGTCAATAATTGTGATGTCATAATGCAGTATATTGATAACACAGTGTATAATTGTGATGTCTCAGGGGAGGATAATGATGTCACAGTGTATAATTTTGATGTCATATTGCACTATAGAGAACTCACCATGTATAATTGTGTTCAGAGAGCACTATACTGATGTCACAGTCAATAATTGTGATTTCATAGTGTAGAATATTAATAATCTCGTGTATAATTGTAAAGTCACAGTACAAGATTGTGATGTCACAATGTAAAATTTTGATGTCATATTGCACTACAATGATGTCACAGTGTATAATTATATTCAAAGAGGACTATATTGATATCAAAGTCAATAATTGTGATTTCATAGTGCCATATTGTGATGTCACAATCAATAAGTGTGATGTCATAGTGCAGTATACTGATAACACAGGGTATACTTGTGAGGTCACAGTGCAATATAGTGATGTAACAAAGTATAATTGTGTTCATAGAGAAATATATTGATGTCACAGTTAATAAATATGATGTCATAATGCAGTATATTAATAACACAGTGTATAATTGTGATGACGTCTTGCACTATAGTGATGTCACAATGTATAATTGTGTTCATAGAGAATATATTGATGTCACAGTCAATAATTGTGATGCCATATAGCAGTATATTGAGGTCACAATGTATAATTGTGATATCATATCCCACTATAGTGATGTCATAGTGTATAATTGTGTTCACAGGGCACAATATTGACTTCACAATCAATAATTGTGATTTCATAATGCAGAATATTGATAACACAGAGTATAATTGTGATGTCACTGTGCAAGATTTTGATGTCACAGTGTACAATTTCGATGTCATATTGCACTATAATGATGTGTAAGTGCATAATTGTGTTCATAGGGCACTATAGTGATGTCAGAGTCAATAATTGTGATTTCATAGTGCCATATTGTGATGTCACAGTCAATAAGTGTGATGTCCTATTGCAGTATACTGATAGCACAGGGTATAATTGTGATTTCGCAGTGTATAATTGTGATATCTTATTGCACTATAGTGATGGCACAGTATATAATTGTGTACATAGAGCAGTATATTGATGTCACAATCAATAATAGTGATGTGATAGCACAGTCTACTGATGTCACAATATATAATTGTGTTCATAGAGCATCATAGTGATGTCACAGTCAACAAATGTGATGTCATAGTGCAGTATATTGATAACAGTGTATAATTGTGATGTCATAGTGCAGGTTTTCGACGTCACAGTGTATAATTGTGATGTCATATTGCACTACAGTTATGTCACAAAGTATAATTTTATTCACAAAGAATTATATTGATGTCACAGTCAATAATTGTGATGTTATAAAGCAGTATGTTGATGTCACAATGTATAATTGTGATGTCATATGGCACTATAGTGATGTCACAGTGCATAATTGTGTTCATAGAGGACAATAGTGATGTCACAGTCAATAATTGTGATGTCATAGAACAGTATTTTCATGTCACAGTCAATAATTGTAGGTCACAGTCAAATATATTGATGTCACACTGTATAATTGTGATGTCATATCGCAGTATAGTGATGTCACCATGTATAATTGTGTATCAGAGAGTTTTATAGTGATGTCACCATCGATAAATGTGATGTCATAGTGCAGTATTATGGTGTCACAGTGAATAAATGTAGGTCAAGTCCATTATATTGATGTCACAGTGTATAATTGTGATGTCATATCACACTACAATGATGTCACAGTGTATAATTGTGTTCATAGAGCACTATAGCTATGTCACAGTGAATAAATGTGATGTCATAATGCAGTATATTAATGTCACAGTGTATAATTGTGATGTCATATTGCACTATAATGATATCACAGTGTATAATTGTGTTCATAGTACACTATTGTGTCGTCACAGTCCATAAATGTGATTTCATAATGCAGTATATTAATAACACTGTGTATAACTCTGATGATGTCTTGCACTATAGTGATGTCACAACGTATAATTGTGTTCATAGAGAATATATTGATGTCACAGTAAATAATTGTGATGACATATAGCAGTATATTGATGTCACAATGTATAATTGTGATATCATATCCCACTATAGTGATGTCACAGTATATAATTGTGTTGATAGAGCACTATAGCTATGTCACAGTCAATAATTGTGATTTCATAATGCAGAATATTGATAACACAGTGTATAATTGTGATGTCACAGTGCAAGATTGTGATGTCACAGTGTAAAATTTCGATGTCATGTTGTACTATAATGATGTGTCAGTGTATAATTGTGTTCATAGAGCACTATAGTGATATCAGAGTCAATAATTGTGATTTCATAGTGCCATATTGTGATATCACAGTCAAAAAGTGTGATGTCATAGTGCAGTATACTGATAGCACAGGGTATAATTGTGATGTCGCAGTGCAATATAGTGATATCGCATGCATAATTGTGATATCTTATTGCACTATAGTGATGTCACAGTGTATATTTGTGTACATAGAGCAGTATATTGATGTCAAAATCAATAATTGTGATGCCTTAGTGCAGGATTTTGATGTCACAATCAATAATTTTGATGTCATAGTGCAGTCTATTGACTATGGTGATGTCACAGTGTATTATTCTGTTCACACAGCACAATAGTGACATCACAGTCAATAATTGTGTTGTCTTAGTACAGTATTCTTGTATCACAGTCAATAATTGTAGGTCACAGTTCACTAAATCGATGTCACACTGTAAAATTGTGATGAGATTTATGTCACAATGTATAATTTTGATTTCATGTTGGAGTATAAATAACTAAATATATAATTGTGGTGTCAATTTGTAGTATAATGGTGTCACAGTGTATAATTGTGTTCATAGAGCACTAATTATGTTAATAAAGCACTATATTGATGTCACAATCAATAATCGTGATGTCATAGTGCAGAATTGTGGTGTCACAGTGAATTATTGTAGGTCGCAGTCCATTATATTGATGTCAGAGTGTTTAATTGTGATGTCACAGTGCAATGTAGTGATGTCACATTGTATAATTGTGTTCATAGAGCACTATATCTATGTCACAGTCTGTAATTGTGATGTCATAGTGCAGTATATTGATAACACAGTGTATAATTGTGATGTCACAGTGCAATATAGTGTATAATTGTGAATGTCAAAGTGCAAGATAGTGATGTTGCAATGTATAATTTTGACGTTATATTGCACTATAGTGATGTCACAATGTATAATTGTGTTCATAGAGCACTATAGTGATGTCACAGTCAATAAATGTGATGTAATAGTGCAGTATATTGATAACAGTGTATAATTGTGATGTCATAGTGTAGTTTTTCAATGTCACAGTTTATAACTGTGATGTCATATTGCACTACACTTATGTCACAAAGTATAATTTTATTCATAGAGAATTATATTGATGTCACAATCAATAATTGTGATGTCATAAAGCAGTATGTTGATGTCATAATGTATAATTGTGTTGTCATATCGCACTATAGTGATGCCACAGTGCATAATTGTGTTCATAGAGGACAATAATTATGTCACAGCCAATAATTGTGATGTCATAGAACAGTATTATTGTGTCACAGTGAATAATTGTAGGTCCCAGTCCATTATATTGATGTCTGAGTGTATAATTGTGATGTCACAGTTCAAGCTAATGATGTCACAGTATATAATTGTGATATCATATCGCACTATAATGATGTCACAGTGTATAATTGTGTTCAGAGAGCACTATAGTGATGTCACAGTCAATAATTGTGATGTCATAGCACTGGATTGTGGTGTCACAGTGAATAATTGTAGATTCCAGTCCATTATATTTATGTCACAGTGTATAATTTTGATTTCACAGTGCAAGCTAGTGATGTCACAGTTTATAACTGTGTTCATAGAGCACTATAGCTATGTTACAGTCAATAATTGTGATGTCATACTGCAGTATATTGATAACACAATGTATAATTGTGATTTCAAAGTGCAAGAGAGTGATGTCACAGTGTATAATGGTTGTGTCATATTGCACTATAATGATGTCATAGTGTATAATTGTGTACATAGAGCACTATAGTGATGTCACATTCAATAATTGTGATCTAGAGTGCAGTATATTGACAACACAGTGTATAATTTGATGTCACAGTGCAAGATAGTGATATCACAGGGTTCAATTGTGATGTCATATTGTACTATAGTGATGTCACAATGTATAATTGTGATCCTAGAGAAATATATTGATGTCACAGTCAATAATTGTGATGTCATAATGCAGTAGTTAACTCACAGTGTATAATCGTGTTCATAAGCACTATAGTGATGTTACAGTCAATAATTGTGTTCATAGAGCACTATATGATGTCACAGTCATTAATTGTAATGTCATAGTTCAGAATATTGATAACACAGTGTATAAATGTGATGACACAGTTCAAGATTGTGATGTCACAATGTAAAATTAGGATGTCATATTGCATTATAACGATGTCACCGTGTATAATTGTGTTCATAGAGCACTATAGTGATGTCACAGTCAATAATTGTGATGGCATGGTGCCATATTGTGATGTCACAGTCAATAAGTGAGATGTCATAGTGCATATTCTGAAAACACAGTGTATAATATTGATGTCACAGTGCAAGTTAGTGAGGTCGCAGGGTATAATTGTGATGTCATATTGTACTATAGTGATGTTACAGATTATTGTGCACATAGAGCACTGTAGTGATGTCACAGTCAATAATTGTGATGTCATAGCTCAGGATTGTGATGTCAGAGTCAATAATTGTGACGTCATAGTGCAGCATATTGATGTCACGGTGTATAATTGTGGTGTCACAGTGCCCTATAGTGATGTCACAGTGTATAATTGTGATGCCATTTTGCACAATAATGATGTCACAATGTATAATTGTGTTCATAGTAGCAGTATAGTGATAGTCACAGTCAATAAATTTGATGTCATAATGCAGTATATTAATAACACAGTGTATAATTGTGATGTCATCTTGCACTATAGTGATGTCACAACGTATAATTGTGTTCATAGAGAATATAATGTCAATAATTGTGATGTCATATAGCAGTATATTGATGTCACAATGTATAATTGTGATATCATATCCCACTATACTGATGTCACAGTGTATAATTGTGATGTCATATCGCACTATAGTGATGTCACAGTCAATAATTGTGATGTCATAGTACAGTATTGTCGTGTCGCAGTCAATAATTGTAGGTCACAGTCCATTAAATCGATGTCACACTGTAAAATTGTGATGTCATATTGCACTATAATGATGTCACAGTGTAGAATTTTCTACATAGAGCACTATAGTAATGGCAGAGTCAATAATTGTGATCTCATAGTGTAGGATGGTGATGTCACAGTCAATAGTTGTGACGACATAGTACAGTATATTGATGTCATGGTGTAAAATTGTGATGTCATAGTGCACAATAGTGATGTCACAGTGTATAATTGTGAGGTGATAATGTACTATCGTGATGCCACAATGCATAATTGTGTCCGTAGAGTACTATAGTGATGTCACCTTCAATAATTGTGATGTCATAGAACAGTATTGTTGTGTCATGGTCAATAATGGTAAGTCACAGTTCATTTTGTTGATGTCACAGTGTATTACTCTGAAGTCATATCGCACTATAGTGATGTCACAGTGTATAATTGTGTTCAGGTAGCACAATAGTGATGTCACCGTCAATAAATGTGATGTCATAGTGCCGTACTGTGGTGTCATAGTGAATAATTGTAGGTCAAGTTCCATTATATAAATGTCACAGTGTATAATAGTGATGTCACATGGCACTATAGTGATTTCACAGTGTATAATTGTCTTCAGAGAGCACTATAGTGATATCAGAGTCAATAAGTGTGATGTCATAGTGCAGTATACTGATAACACAGGGTATAATTGTGATGTCGCAGTGTATAATTGTGATGTCTAATTGCACTATAGTGATGTCACAGTGTATAATTGTGTACATAGAGTACTATATTGATGTCGCAATCAATAATTGTGATGTCATAGCACAGGATTGTGATGTCACAATCAATAATTTTGATGTAATACTGAAGTCTATTGATGTCACAATGTATAACTGTGATGTCATATCGCACTATAGTGATGTCACAGTGTATAATTGTGTTCAGAGAGCATTAAAGTAATGTCACAGTCAATAATTGTGATGTCATAATGCAGAATTGTGGTGTCACAGTGAATTATTGTAGGTCACAGTCCATTGTATTGATGTCAGAGTGTTTAATTGTGATGTCACAGTGCAATGTAGTGATGTCACATTGTATAATTGTGTTCATAGTGCACTATATCTATGTCACAGTCTATAATTGTGATGTCACAGTGCAGTATATTGATAACACAGTGTATAATTGTGATGTCACAGTGCAAAATAGTGCATAATTGTGATGTCAAAGTGCAAGATAGTGATGTTGCAATGTATAATTTTGACGTTATATTGCACTATAGTGATGTCACAATGCATAATTGTGTTCATAGAGCACTATAGTGATGTCACAGTCAATAAATGTGATGTAATAGTGCAGTATATTGATAACAGTGTATAATTGTGATGTCATAGTGCAGTTTCTCGATGTCACAGTGTATAACTCTGATATCATATTGCACTACAGTTATGTCACAATTATGCAATGTGTTATTAATATACTGCATTATGACATCACATTTTTGACGGTGACATCACTATAATGCTCCATGAACACTGCTAAATCACTATATTGCACTGTGACCTCACAATTTTACCCTGTGTTATCAGTATACTGCACTATGTCATCATGCTTATTGATTGTGATATCACAATATGGCACTATGAAATCACAATTATTGACTCTGACATCACTATAGTGCTCTATGAACACAATTATACACTGTGACATAAGTATAGTGCACTATGACATCACAATTATACACTGTGACATCAATATACTGCCCTATGACATCACAAGTATTGACTGTGACATCAATATAGTGCTTTATGAGCACAATTATACACTGTGACATCATTATACTGCAATATGACACCACAATTATATACTGTGCCATCAATATCCTGCGCTATGACATCACAATTATTAACTGTTACATCACTATAGTGCTCTATGTACAAATTTGTACACTGTGATATCACTATAGTGCAATATGTCACCACAATTATATACTGTGACATCACCATCTTGCAATTTGACATCATAAATATACATTGTGTTATCAATTTACTGCACTATTACATCACAATTATTGACTGTGACATAGCCATTGTTCTCTATGAACAAAATTATACACTGTGACATCAATATAATGAACTGTGACCTACAATTATTCACTGTGAATCCACAAACTGCACTATGATGTCACAATTATTGACTGTGAAAAAAATATAATGCTCTCTGAACACAATTATACACTGTAATATCTATAGAATGTGATATGACATCAAAATTATACACTGTGACATCAATATACTGGACAATGACATCACAATTATTGACTGTGATATCAATATAGTTCCCTATGAACATAATTATACTTTGTGACATCACTATAGTGCAATATGACATCACAATTATACACTGTGTTTTCAATATCCTGCACTATGACATCACAATTATAGACTGTGACATATATATAGTGCTCTATGAACACAATTATACAATGTGACATCACTACATTGCACTGTGACATCACAATTATACACTTGTTATCAATCTACTAAATTATGACTTCACAATTATAGACTGTGACATCACCGTAGTGCTCTATGTCCACAATTATACACTGTGACATAACTATATGCATTATGACACCACAATTACAAACTGTGTTATCATTATACTGCAGTATGACATCACAATTACTGACTCTTTCATAGCTATAGCGCTCTATGAACACAATTATACACTGTGACATGAATATAATGGACTGTGACCTACAATTATTCACTGTGACACCACAATAATGCACTATGACATCACATTTATTGACTGTGACATCACTATTGTCCTCTCTCAACACAAATATTCACAGTGACATCAATATAGTGCGATACGACATCACAATTATTGACTGTGACATCACAATCCTGTGCTATGACATCACACTTATTGACTGTGACATCACTGTAGTGCTCTATGTACAAAATTATACACTGTGAAATGTTTATGGACCAATATGACAGCAAAATTATACACTGTGACATCACTATCTTGCACTGTGACATCACAATTATTGACTATGACATCAATATAGTTCCATATGAACAAAATTATACTTTGTGACATCACTGTAGTGCAATATGACATCACACATATACACTGTGACAATAAAATCCTGCACTATGACATCACAATTATACACTGTGTTATCAACATACTGCACTGTGACATCATATTTATTGACTGTGACATCACTAGAGTGCTCTATGAACACAATTATACATGGTGACATCACTATAGTTCATTATCACCTCACAATTGGACACTGTGACATCACTATATTACGATATGACATCAGAATTATACATTGTGACATCATATACTACACTATGTAATCACAATTTTTGACTGTGACATTAATATAGTGTTTTATGAACACAATTATTCACTGTGACATCATTATAGTGCAAGATGACACCACAATTATACACTGTGTTATCAATATACTGCAATATGAATTCAAAATTATACACTGTGACATCAATATCCTGCACTATGACATCACAATTATTGATTGTGACATCACTATAGTGCTTATGTACACAATTATACACAGTGAGTTCACTATAGTGCAACATGACATCACGATTATACACTGTGACATCAATATACTGCACCATGACATCACAATTATTGACTTACATGACTATAGTGCTCTCTGAACATAATTATACACTGTGACATCACTATATTGTGAAATGACATCACAATTATACACTGCAACATCACTATATTGCACTGTTACATCACAATTATACCATGTGTTATCAGTATACTGCACTATGACATCAAACTTATTGACTGTGACATCAATATATTTCTCTGTGAACACAATTATACATAGTGACATCACTATAGTGCAATATATCATCACAATTATATGCTGTGATATCATTATCTTGCAATGTGACCTCAAATTATATACTGTGTTGTCAATATACTGCACTCTACATCACAATTATTTACTGTGACATCATTATAGTGCTCTATGAACAAAATTATACACAGTGAAATCACTATTGTGTGATATGACATCACAATTATGCACCATAACTACATATAAATATAATGCTCTCTGAACACAATTATACACAATTATACACTGTAATATCTATAGAGTGTGATATGACATCAAAATTATACACTGTGACATCAATATACTGGACAATGACATCACAATTATTGACTGTGATATCAATATAGTTCCCTATGAACATAATTATAATTTGGGACATCACTATAGTGCAATATGACATCACAATTATACACTGTTATCAATATACTGCACTATGACATCACAGCTATAGACTGTGACATCACTATAGTGCTCTATGAACACAATTATACATTGTGACATCACTATAGTGCAATATCACCTCACAATTATACACTGTGGTATCACTACAGTGCGCTATGACATCACAATTATACACTTTGACAACAATATACTGCACTATGACATCACAATTATTGACTGTGACATCAATATAGTGCTTTATGAACACAATTATAGACTGTGACATCACTATAGTGCTCTATGTACAAAATATTACACTCTGAAATCATTATAGTGCAAGAGGACACCACAATTATACTCTGTGATATATCTATCTTGCACTTTAACATCACAATTATACATTGTGTTATCAATATACTGCAGAATGACATCATAATTATTGACAGCAACACAGCTCTAGTGCTCTATGAACACAATTATACACTGTGACATCACTAGCCTGCACTGTGACATCACAATTATACACTGTGACATCAATATAATGAACTGAGACCTAGAATTATTCACTTTGACACCAAAATACTGCACTATGACATCACAATTATAGAATTTGCCATCGCTATGGTGCTCTCTGAACACAATTATACACTGACATCACTATAGTTCAATAGGACATCACAATTGTATACTGTGACTTCAATATCCTGCACTATGGCATCACAATTATACACTGTGACATCACTAGCTTGCACTGTGACATCACAAATATATACTGTGACATCAATACAATGCACTGTGATCTACAATTATTCACTGTGTCACCAAAATACTGCAATATGACGTCAGACCTTGAGATCACTCTAGTGCTCTCTGAACATAATTATACACTGTGACATCACTATATTGTGATGACATCACAATTATACACATTGACATCAATATACTGCACTATGACATCACAATTTTACACTGTGTTATCAATATACTACACTATGACATCAGAATTATTGACTGTGATATCACTATATTGCTCTATGTACAAAATTATTCACTGTGACACCATTATAGTGCAAAATGACACTACAATTACACACTGTGTTATCAATAAACTGCAGTGTGACATCAAAATTACAGACTGTTTCAAAGCTATAGTGTCTATGAAAACAATTATAAACTGTGACATCAAATAATGAACTGTGACCTACAATTATACACTGTGTTATCAATATACTGCACTATGACATCACAGTTATTGACTGTGACATCACTATAGTGCTCTATGAACACAATTATGCATTGTGACATCACTATAGTGCAATATGTCATCACATTATACACTGTGACATCAAATCCTGCAGTATGACATCACAATTATACACTGTAACATCAATATACTGCAGTATTACATCACATTTATTGACTTTGACATCACTATAGTGCTTTATGAACACAATTAAACATTGTGACATCACTGTAGTGCAATATGTCATCACATTATACACTGTGACATCAAATCCTGCAGTATGACATCACAAGCATACACTGTGACATCAAAATATGGCACTATGACATCCCAATCATTGACTGTGACATCAATATAGTGCTTCATGAACAAAATTATACACTGTGACATCACTATAGTGTAATATGTCATCACCTTATACACTGTGACATCAGAATCCTGCAGTATGACATCACAATTATACACTGGGACATCAATATACTGCAGTATTACATCACATTTATTGACTGGGACACAATTATACTTTTTGATATCACTGTAGTGCAATATGACATCACAATTATACAATGTGACATCAATATCATGTACTATGACATCACAATTACTGAGAGTGACATAGCTATAGTGTTCTATGAACACAATTATACACTGTGACATCAATATAATGTACTGTGACCTACAAATATTCACTGTGACACCACAATACTGCACGATGACATCACATTTATTGACTGTGACATCACTATAGTGCACTATGAACACAATTATACACTGTGACTTCACTATAGTGCACTATGACATCAAAATTATACACTGTGTCATCAATATACTGCACTACAACATCACAATTATTGACTGTGGCATCACTATAGTGCTCTATGTACAAAATTATACATTGTGACTTCATTATAGTGCAATATGACAACACAATTATACACAGTGACTTCACTATCTTTCACTGTGACATCACAAATATACATTGTGTTATCAATATACTGCATAATGGCAACACAATTACTGACTGTGACATATCTATATTGCTCTATGAACACAATTATACACTGTGACATCACTAGCTTGCACTGTGACATCAAAATTATACACTGTGACATCAATATAATGAACTGGAACCTACAATTATTCACTTTGACACCACAATACTGCACTATGACATCACAATTATTGAATTTGTAATCGCTATAGTGCTCTCTGAACACAATTATACACTGTGACATCACTATAGTGCAATAGGACATCACAATTGTATACTGTGACATCAAAATCTTGCACTATGGCATCACAATTATACACTGTGTTATCAATATACTGCACTATGACATCACAGTTATTGACTGTGACATCATTTTTATGCTCAATGAACATAATTATACATTCTGACATCACTATAGTGTAATATAACATCACAATTAAACACTGTGACATCAATATACTGCAGTATAACATCACATTTATTGACAGTGACATCACTATAGTGCTTTATAAACACAATTATACTTTGTGATATAACAGTAGTGCAATATGACATCAAAATTATACCATGTGACATCAATATCGTATATTATGATATCACAATTATTGAGAGTGACATATCTATAGTGCTCTATGAACACAATTATACTCTGTGACATCAATATAATGGACTGTGATCTAGAATTATTCACTGTGACACCACAATACTGCATGATGACATCACATTTATTGACTGTGACATCACTATAGTGCTCTATGAACACAATTATATATTGTGACATCACTATAGTGCAATATCTCCTCACATTTATACACTGTGACATCACTATAGTGCACTATGACATCACAATTATTGATTGTGTCATCAATATAGTGCTTTATGTACACAATTATACACTGTGACATCACTATAGTGCAATAGGACATCACAATTATACACTGTGTCATCAATACTGCACTATGACATCACAATTATTGAATTTGACATCGCTATAGTGCTCTCTGAACACAATTATACACTGTGACATCACTATAGTGCAATAGGACATCACAATTGTATACTGTGACATCAAAATCTTGCACTATGGCATCACAATTATACACTGTGTTATCAATATACTGCACTATGACATCACAGTTATTGACTGTGACATCATTTTTATGCTCAATGAACATAATTATACATTCTGACATCACTATAGTGCAATATCACCTCACAATTATACACTGTGGTATCACTACAGTGCACTATGACATCACAATTATACACTTTGACAACAATATACTGCACTATGACATCACAATTATTGACTGTGACATCAATATAGTGCTTTATGAACACAATTATAGACTGTGACATCACTATAGTGCTCTATGTACAAAATTATACACTCTGAAATCATTATAGTGCAAGAGGACACCACAATTATACTCTGTGATATCACTATCTTTCACTTTAACATCACAATTATACATTGTGTTATCAATATACTGCACAATGACATCATAATTATTGACTATAACATAGCTGTAGTGTTCCATGAACACATTTATAAACTGTGACATCACTAGCTTGCACTGTGACATCAAAATTATACACTGTGACATCAATATAATGAACTGGAACCTACAATTATTCACTTTGACACCACAATACTGCACTATGACATCACAATTATTGAATTTGTCATCGCTATAGTGCTCTCTGAACACAATTATACACTGTGACATCACTATAGTGCAATAGGACATCACAATTGTATACTGTGACATCAAAATCTTGCACTATGGCATCACAATTATACACTGTGTTATCAATATACTGCACTTTGACATCACAGTTATTGACTGTGACATCATTTTTTTGCTCAATGAATGTAATTATACATTGTGACATTAATATAATTCAATATCAATACACTGCAGTATGACATCACAATTACAGTGACATCACTATTGTACTCAATGAACAAAATTATACATTGTGACATCACTATAGTGCACTATGACATCACACGTATACACTGTGACATCAATATACTGCACTATGACATCACAATCATTGACAGTGACATAAATATAGTGCTTTATTAACCCAATTATACACTGTGACATCACTATCTTGAACTGTGACATCACAAATATACACTGTGTTATCAATATACTGCACTAGGACATCACAAATATTAACTGTGACATAACTAGATTGCTCTATGAACACAATTATACACTGTGACTTCAATATAATGGACTGTGACCTACTATAATTCACTGTGACACCACAGTACTGCACTATGACATCTCATTTTTTGTCTGTGACATCACTATAGTGTTCTATTAACACAATTATACATTGTGACATCACTATAGTGCAATATCACCTCACAATTATACACTGTGTTATCAGTATAGTGCACTATGACATCACAAGTATACACTGTGACATCAAAATACTGCACTATGACATCACAATCATGGACTGTGAAATCAATATAGTGCTGTATGAACACAATTATACACTGTGATATCACTATAGTGCTCTATGTACAAAATTATATACTGTGACATCATTATAGTGCAATATGACACCACAATTATACACTGTGACATCACTATCTTGCACTATGACCACAATTACATACTGTGACATCACTATAGTGTTATCAATATACTGCAGAATGACATCACAATTATTAACTGTGACATAGCTATATTGCTCTATGAACACAATTATACACTGTAACATCAATATAATTGACTGTGACCTAATATTATACACTATGACACACTTATTGACTGTGACATCATAATATGGCACTATGAAATCACAGTTATTGACTCTGACATCACTATACTGCTCTATGAACACAATTATACACTGTGACATCACTATAGTGCAATATGACAATATATTTATTGACTGTGACTTCACTATAATGCTCTATGAACACAATTATACTTTGTGACATCACTGTAGTGTAATATGACATCAAAATTATACACTGTGACATCACTATGTTGCACTGAGACATCACAATTGTACACTGTGACATCAATATAATGGACTGTGTCCTACAATTATTGACTGTGACATCACAATCCTGCGATATGTCTTCCCAATTACTGACAGTGACTTCAGTATAGTGCAGTATATACAAAATTATACACTGTGACATCATTATAGTGCAATATGATACCACAATTATACACTGTGACATCACTATTTTGCTCTCTGACATCACAATTACTGACTGTAAGAACAATATAGTTCTGTATGAACACAAATATACGTTGTGGCATCACTATAGTGCAATATGACATCACAATTACACACTGTGACATCAAAATCCTGCACTATGACATCACAATTATACACTGTGTTATCAATATACTGCACTATGACATCACAATTATTTACTGTGACATCACTATAGTGCTCTATGAACACAATTATACACAGTGACATCAATATAGTGCAATATAGTCACATTTATTGACTGTGACATCAATATAATGCTTTATGAATACAGTTATACATTGTGACATCTTTATTGTGCAATATGACATCACAATTATACACTGTGACATCATTATAGTGCGATATGTCATCACAACTATGCACTGTGTTATCAACATACTGCATTATTACATTACAACTATGGACTGTGACAGCACAATCCTGTGCTATGACATCATAATTATTGACTGTGACATCACAATAGTGCTCTATGTACCCAATTATATACTGTGGCATCACTATCTTGCACTGTGACATCAAAATTATACACTGTGACATCAGTATAATGGACTCTGACCTACAATTATTCACTATGACATCACAATACTGTACAATGAAGTCACAATATTGACTGTGAAATCACTATAGTGCTCTCTGAACAAAATTATACTTTGTGACATCACTATAGTGCGATATGACATCACAATTATACACTGTGACATCATGATACTGCACTATGACATCACAATTATACACCATATTGCACTATGACATCAAGACTGTACTTTGTGACATCACTACAGTGCACTGTGACATCACAATTATCAATTGCAGCATCACTGTAGTATTGGTGACATCACTATAGTG
Organism: Mesocricetus auratus; assembly: GCF_017639785.1. NCBI lineage: Eukaryota > Metazoa > Chordata > Mammalia > Rodentia > Cricetidae > Mesocricetus > Mesocricetus auratus. Next base: position 17,335 of record NW_024433353.1, on the reverse strand, counting down.
CACTATGGCATCACAATTATACATCATGACATCAATACAGTGTAATATGACATCACAGTTATTCACTGTGTCATCACTATGCTGCACTATAACATGACAATTATACACAATAGTGCAATATGATATCACCACTATACATAGTGACATCACTATTCTGTGCTATGAAACACAATTATACACTGTTACATCACTAGCTTGCACTGTAACATCACAATTATTGACTGTGACATCACTATCATGCTCTATGAATATAATTATACACTGTGACATCACTATCTTGCACTGAGACATCACAATTATACACTGTGTTATCAATATACTGCATTATGAAATCACAAATACTGACTGTGACATCACTATAGTGCTCTAGGTACATAATTACACACAGTGACATCATTATAGTGCAATATGACACCACAAGTAAACACTGTGACATCACTATCTTGCACATTGACATCACAAATATACACTGTGACATCAATATACTGCACTATGACATCACATTTATTGACTGTGACATCACTATAATGCTCTATGAACACAATTATACACAGTGACATTATTATAGTGCAATATGATATCACAAATTATACACTGTGACATCAATAGACTTCACTATGACTTCATAATTATACACTATGACATAACTGGAAATTAATGCAGAGAAGCCTGGAGACAGAGAAAAGGAGAAATAAATCAAATTGGAAATAAATGAGGAATTTGAAACAAATTAGGGATCAGATATAAATAAGGAATTAGAAATAAAACAGGAATTAGAAATAAATCACAAATTACAAATGAATCAGGAAATGGAAATAAATCAGAAATATCAGGATTTAGTATTATTGAGAAATTGGAAATAAATTACAAATTGGAACTATATCGGGAATTGGAAGTAAATAAGGAATTAGAATAAATGAGGAAATAGAAATAAAACAGAAATTGAAAATAATCAAGGAATTAGAAATAAATTAGAATTTGGAAAAAACACATATTAGAGATATATAAGGAATACAAGGAGCAGAAAAATAAAACATAATCTATGATTAATATTTAGAGGAAAACAAACACTCTATGATTGATATTTAGAAATAAATACAACTCTATGATCAATATTTAGAGATAAACACACACTCTATGATTAATATTTAAGAATATAAATGCGTAATATTAGAGATAAACACTCTATGATTAATATTTAGAGATAAACACACACTCTATGTTTAATATTAGAGATAAACACTCTATGATTAATATTTAGAGATAAACACACTATACTTAATAATTAGAGAATAACACTCTGTGATTAATATTTAGAGATAAACAGAACTCTATGATTCATATTTATAGATAAACAAACACACTATGATTAAAATTTAGAGATAAAAACACAATCTAAGATTAAAATTTTCAGAAAAACAAACAGTCTAAGATTAATATGTAGAAGATAGACACTCACTCTATGATTAATATTTAGAGATAAACTCACACTCTATGATTAATATTTAGAGATGAACACTCTATGATTAACATTGAGAGATAAAGAAAACACTATAGTCAATACTTAGAGATAAAAACACACTCTATGACAAATATTTAGAGATAAACACACACTCTGTGATTAATATTCAGAGATAAACACACAATTTATGATTAACATTTAGAAGATAAATACACACTGTATGATTAATATTTATGAACATACACGTACTCTATAGGTATTAATAAAGATACACATTCAATGATCAATATTTAGAGATAAACACACACGCTATGATTAATATTAGAGATCCAAATTAACACTATGATTACAATTTAGAGAACAACTCAAAATCTATGAGTAGGATTTGCAGATAAACACACACACTATGATTAATATTTATATAATCACACACTCTGTGAATAAAAATCATAATAAACACACAACCAATGATTAATATTTAGAAGATAAAGACAAACTGTGATTAATATTTAGAGATAAACACACACACTGTAATTAATATTTAGAGATAATCAAACACTCAATGATTAATAATTAGAGATAAACACACGACCTCTGATTAAAACATAGAGATGAACACACAATCTAAGATTAATATTTCAAGATAAACCCACACTCAATGATTAAGATGCAGAGATAAACACACACTCTATTATTAATATTTAGACATAAATACTCTATGATTAAAATTCTGAGATAAACACATTCTCTATGATTAATAACTCGAGATAAACACACACACTAAGAATAATATTTAGAGATAAACACACACTCTCTGATTAATATGTAGAGATGAACACACACTTTGATTAATATTTAGATATATACTCACTCAGTGATTAATATCTAGAGATTAACACATATTATAAGATTAATATTTAGAGATAAACATACACTGTATGATTAATATTTAGAGATAAACAAACACTCCGTGATTAATATTTAGAGATAAATACACACTATGATTATTATTAAGAGATAAACACAGACTCTATGATTAATATTTAGATAAACACAAACTCTAAGATTAATATTTAGATAAACACACACTCTATGAATATTATTAAGAGTAAACACACCCTCTGTGATTAATATTTAGATAAACACACCCTCAATGATTAATATTTACAGATAAACACACACTCTATGATTACTATTTAAAGATAAACACACTCTATTATTAATATTTAGAAATAAACCCACATTCTATGATTCATTTTTAGATAATCACACACTCTATGATTAATATTTAGAGATAAACACTCACTCTATGATAAATATTAAAGATGAACACACGCTCTATGATTTATATTTAGAGATAAACACACTCTATGATTACTATTTCGATGAACACTCATTCTATGATTAATATTTAGATAAACACACATTCTATGATTAATATTTTGACATAAAAACAAACTCTATGATCAATATTTAGAAAAACCATCACTGTATGATTAATACTTTGATAAAGACACACTGCGATTAATATTTAGAGATGAACAAACACTCTGTGATTATTATATAGATATAAACACTCACTCTGCTATTAATATTTATTGATAAACACACTATGATTAAAATTAATAGATAAACACTCGCACTATGATTAATATTTAGATAAACACACACTCTGTGACTAATATTTAGACATAAACACACACTATAATTAATATTTAGCTATAAACACACACTCTCTGATTAATATTTACATAAACACACTCTATGTTTAATATTTAGGTAAACACACTCTATGATTTATATTTACAGATAAACACACACTCTATGATTAATATTTAGAGATGAACAAACACTCTGTGATTAATATTTAGACAATTCAAAACACTATGATTAATATTTAGAGATAAACACACGCTCTATGATTAATATTTAGAGATAACCAAGCATTCTGTGTTTAATATTTAAAGGTAATTCAACTCTCTGTGATTAATACTTACATAGAATCACACACTCTGTGATCAATATTTATTGATAAACACACAAACTTTGGTTAATATCAAGAGATAAACACTCTATGACTAATATTTAGATAAACACACACTCTGTGATAAATATTTAGACATAAACACACACTCTCTGATTAATATTTATATAAACACACACTCTATGATTGATATTTAGAGAAAAACAAACACTTTGTGATTAATATTTAGAGATATACCCACACTCTATGATTATTATTTAGAGATAAACACACACACTATGATTTATATTTAGAGATAAACAAACACTCTGTGATTAAATTTAAAAGGTAAGCCAACACTCTGTAATACTTACATATAAACACACACTCTGTGATCAATATTTATTGATAAACACACAAATTTTGGTTAATATTAAGAGATAAACACTCACTCCATGATTAATATTCAGATAAACACACACTCTGTGATAAATATTTACACAAAACACAGACTCTCTGATTAATATATATATAAACACACACTCTATGATTAATTTTTAGAAGATAAACACACAATCTATGATTAATATTTAGTGGCAAATACAACTCTCTGATTAATATTTAGAGATAATACAACACTATGATCAAAATTAAGAGATAAACACACTCTCTATGATTAATATTTTGAGATAAACACACACTCTTTGATTAATATTTAGATATAATAAACAACACTCCGCGATTAATATTTATTGATAAACACACTATGATTAATATTTATAAATAAAAATATAATAAACACACTCCGCTATTAATATTTAGAGATAAACACACACTCTGTGATTAATATTTAGATAAACCCACACTCAAAGATTAATATGTAGAGATAAACACACTCTATGATTAATATTTAGAGAAAAACAAACACTTTGTGAATAATATTTAGCGGTAAACCCACACTCTATGATTAATGTTTCGATAAACACAAACCGTGATTAATATTTAGAGATAAACAAACACTCTGTGATTAATATTTTGATAAATCAAAACGCTATAATTAATATTAAGAGATAAACAAACTCTCTATGATTAATATTATGAGATAAACACTCACTCTATGATTAATATTTGGAGATAAACAAACTCTATAGATTATATTTAGAGTTAAACACACACTATATGGTTAATATTTAGAGATAAATACACACTCTATGATTAGTATTTGGAGATAAACACACTCTATGACTTATATTTAGAGTTAAACACACACTATATGATTAGAATTTAAAGATAAACACACACTCTATGATTAATATTTAGAGAAAAACTCTCACTCTATGATTAATATCTAGAGATGAACACACACTCTGTGTTTAATATTTACATAAAGACACACTCTATGATTAATATTTAGATAAATTCACACTCTATGTTTAATATTTATATGAACACACACTCTATGATTAGTATTTAGATAAATGCTCATTCTATGATTAATATTTATATATAAACACACACTCTATGATTAATATTTAGAGATAAACAGACACTCTGAGATTAATATTTAGAGATAAAAATGCACTGTGAATAATATTTAGAGATAGACACACACTCTGATTAATATTTAGATAAACACACACTCTATGATTAATATTTAGAGAAAAATAAAACTATGTGATTAATATGTAGAGGTAAACCCGCACTCTATGATTAATATTTAGATAAACACAAACTGTGATTAATATTTAGATATAAATAAACACTGTGTGATTAATATTTAGGTAAATCAAAACACTATGATTAATATTTAGACATAAACACACTCTCTATGATTAATATTAAGAGATAAACAAACACTCTGTGATTAATATTTAGATAAAGACACTCTTAATGATTAATATTTAGAGAGAAACACACATTTTGTGATAAATATTTATTGATAAACACTCTATGATTAATATTAAGAGAAAAACACACACTCTGTGATTAATACTTAGACATGAACAAACACTCTATGATTAATATTTAGATAAACACACACTGTATGGCTAATATTTATATAAACACACACTCTATGATTAATATTTAAATATACAGACACTCTATGGTTATTATTTAGTGATAAACACACACTCTATGATTAGTATTAAAAGATAAACACACGCTCTATGATTAATATTTACAGATTAACACACACTGTGATTACTCTTTAGATAAACGCACACTCTGTAAGATTCATAATAAACACACACTCATTGATTAATATTTAGAAGATAAATACACACTGTGATTAATATTTAGAGATAAATACACATGCTGTGATTAATATTTAGAGATAACACACACACTCAGTTAATATTTAGAGATAATCACACAATCTGTAATTAATTTTTAAAGATAAACACACACTCTCTGATTAATATTTCGAGATAAACACACACTCTCTGTGATTAGTATTTAGAGATAAACACTGAATCTATGATTAATACTTAGAGATAAACAAATACACTATGATTAATATTTAGAGATAATCACACTCTGTATGATTAATATTTGCAGATAAACACACTCTATTAATAATTTGTAGAAGATAAACACTCATTCTATGATTAATATTTAGAGATGAACACACACTCTATGATTTATATGTTAAGATAAATACACACTATGATTAATATTTAAAGATAAACACACGATCAATGATTAATATTCAGAGATTGACACTCACTCTATGATTATATTTAGAGATAAACACACTCTCTGTGAATAATTCTTAGAAGATAAACACACACTCTATGATTAATATTTAGTGAAAGATAATCTCTATGATTAATATTTAGAGATAAATAAAACTCTATGATCAATATTTAGAGATAAACACACTCTCTCTGATTAATATTTCAAGATAAACAAACACTCTATGGTTAATATTTAGAGATAAACATTGAATCTATGATTAATATTTAGAGATAAACACACACAATATGATTAATATTTAGAGATAAACACACACTCTAAGACTAATATTTGAAGATAAACACAAACTGTGTGATTAATATTTAGATATAAGCACACACTCTATGATTAACATTATGAGATAAACACATTGTCTATAATTAATATGTCGAGATAAACACACATTCTATGGATAATATTTAGGGATACCTACACTATATGATTAGTATTTAGAGATAAAGAAACACACTATTATTAATATTTAGCAACCTTTGATTAATATTTTGAGATACACACACACTCTATGATTAATATTTAGAGATTAACTCACACTCTATGATTAATATTTGGAGATAAAAACACACTCTATGATTAATATTTAGAGATAAATAAACAATATGATTAATATTAAGAGATAAACACACACTGTATGATAAATATTTACAGATAAATACACACTCTATGATTACTATTTAGAGATAAACACACACTCTATGATTAATATTTAGAGATAAATACACACTATGATTAATATTAAGAGATAAACACACACTCTATGATATTTACAGATAAACACGCACTCTATGATTAATATGTAGAGATAAACACACACACTGTGATTAATATTTAGAGATAATCAAACACTCAATGATTAATATTTAGAGATGCACACACTATATGATTAATATTTATAGATTAATACACTCTATTAATACTTGAAGATACACATATAGTCTATGATTAATATTTATAGATTAACACACACAATATAATTAATACTTAGAGATAAATACACACTGTGATTAATATTTAGAGATAAACACACACTCTGTTATTAAAATTTAGAGAAAAACACACACTCTGTGATTAATGTTTACAGGTAACCACCCAAACTATTATTAATATTTATAGATGAACACACACTCAATGATTAGTATTTAGAGATAAACACTCACTCTAAGATTAATATTTAGAGATAGACACACTATATGATTAATATTTAGAGATAAACACACACTCTGTAATTAATATTTAGAGATAAACTGATGCACTATGATTAATATTTATAGATAAATACACTCTATGATTAATATTGAGAGATAAACACTTGATCTATGAATAATTATTAGAGATAAACACACTCTGTTTTTAATATTTAGAGATAAACGCACACGCTATGGTTAATATTTAGACATAAACACACACTTTGATTTATATTTAGAGGTACACACACTCTGTGATTAATATCTAGAGATAAACACACATTATAACATCAGAATTTAGAGGTAAACATACACTGTATGATTAATATTTAGAGATAAACACTTGATCTATGATTAATAATTAGAGATAAACACACTCCCTTTTAAATATTTAGAGATAAACACACACTCTATGATAAATATTTAGAGATTAACCCTCAATCTTTGATTAATATTCAAAGATGAACACATACTATGATTAATGTTTAAGATTAACCCACACTTTGTGAGTACAACCTCTATAATTAATATGTAGAAGATAGACACGCACTCTAAGATTAATATTTAGAGATAGACACAAACTCTATGAGCAATATTAGAGATAATCACACTGTCATTATTATTTACATAAACACACACTTTGATTAATATTTAGAGATATACACACTCTGTGATTATTATCTAGAGATAAACACATTATTGATTAATATTTAGAGATAAACATACACAGTATGAGTAATATTTAGAGATAAACACACACTCTATGATTAATATTCAGAGATAAATACACTCTATAATTAATATTTAGGGATAAAAATACACTCTGTTATATAGTTTTAGAGATAAAACACTCTATGATTAAAATTTAGAGATAAGCACACACTCTGTTATAAATATTTAGAGATAAATACAACACTATGATCAATAATTAGGGATAAACACACATTATATGATTAATATTTAGAGATAAACTCACACTCTATGATAAATATTTAGAGATAAACACTCAATCTTTGATTCATATTTCGAGATAAACACACACAATATTAAATATTTAGAGATAAACACACACTCTTTGAATAAAATTTCGAGAAAACCAACACACTGTGATTAATATTACAGATAAACACAACCACTATGATTAATATGTAGAAGATAGACACTCACTATATGTTTAATATTTAGAGTTAAACTCACACTCTATGATAAATATTTTGAGATAAAACTCTATAATAAATATTTAGAGATAAAAACATCACTATATCAATATTAGAGATAAACATTCTATGATTAATATTTAGAGATAAACATACAGTCTATGATTAATATTTCAAGATGAACACACTCTCTATGATTAATATGTAGATTTAAACACATCTCTATGATTAATATTTAGATATAAATATACACTATGATTAAAATTTAGAGGTAAACACACACGCTATGATCAATATTACAAAGAAAAACACTATGATTAATATTTAGAGATAAACACACAATCTATGATTAATATTTAGAGATACACATTCGATGATTAATAATTAGAGATAAACACACACAATGTGATTAATATTTAGAGATAAACACACACTCCATTATTAATATTATAGATAAACACACTATCATTAATATTTAGAGATATAAACTCTATGATTAATAATTAGAAATAAACACACACACTGTGATTAATATTTAGAGGTAGCCAAACACACCATTATTAATATTTAGAGATGAACACACACTCTATGATTAATATATAGAGATAAAAACTAGATCGTTGATTAATATTTCGAGATAAACACACACACTGTGATTACTATTTAGAGGTAACCACACACACTATTATTAATATTTATGGATGAACACAAACTCAATGATTAATATTTAGAGCTAAAAACACACTCTATGATTAATATTTATAGATAAACCCACACTCTGTGATTAATATTACAGATAAACACAAACTCTATGATTAATATGTAAAAGATAGACACTCACTCTATGATTAATATTTAGAGATAGACATAAACTCCATGAGTAATATTAGAAATAAACACTCTATGATTAATATTTAGAGATAAACAAACACTCTATCATTAATATTTAGAGATACACACACGTTGTGATTAATATTTAGAGATAAATACAACACTATGATCAATATTTAGAGAAAACACACTCTTTGATTAATATTTAGAGATAAACTCACACTCTATGATAAATATTTAGAGATAAACACCCTATGATTAATATTTAGAGATAAATACAACACTATGATCAATATTAGAGATAACACACTCTCTATGATTATTATTGTTGATAAACACACACTCTGTGATTAATATTTAGAGATATTCAAACACTCAATGATTAATATTTAGAGATATACACATTATGTGATTAATATTTAGAGATAAACACACACTCTATTATTAATATTTTGAGATGAAAATAAGAGTCTATGACTAAAATTTAGAGATAAACAGACACACTAAGATTAATATTTAGAGATAAATACACTCTATGATTCATATTTGGAGATAAAAACATGATCTATGATTAATACTTAGAGATAAACACATACTCTGTGATTAATATTTATAGATAAACACACTATGATTAATAATTAGAGATAAACTCACACTCTGTTTTTAATATTTGGAGATAAACCCACAATCTATGATTAATATTAGAGATAAACACACAGTCCATGATTCATATGTAGATGATAAGCACACACTGTATGATTAATAGGTAGAAGATAGACACTGACTCTATGAATAATATTTACAGATAAACACACACTCTATGATTAATATCTAGAGATAAACACACATTATAAGATTAATATTTAGAGATAAACACACATTCAATGATTAATATTTACAGATAAACACACACTCTATGATTAATATTTAGAGATAAGCAAACACTCTATAATTAATATTTAGAGATAAATATATCACTATGATCAATATTAGAGATAAACACACTACGATTATTATTTAGAGATAAACACACAGTCTATGATTAATATTTAGAGATACACATTCTATGATTAGTAATTAGAGATAAACACACACTCTGCAATTAATATTTAGAGATAAACCCACATTCCATGATTAATGTTACAGATAAACACAATATGAATAATATTTAGAGATAACAACTCTATGATTATTAATTAAAAATAAACACACACTCTGTGATTCATATTAAGATGTAAACACTCTTTTATTAATATTAAGAGATGAAACCACAATCTATGATTAATATTTTGAGATAAACACTAAATCTGTGATTAATATTTCGAGATAAACACACACTCTGTGATTAATATTTAGAGATAAACACAACTCTATTATCAATAATTAGAGTTAAACACTCACACTATGATTAATATTAGAGATATTAATCATAGAGTGTGAGTTTATCTCTAAATATTAATTATCACTCTATGGATAATATTTAGAGACATTACACTCTTTGATAAATATTTATGAACAAACACATATATTTCAATAACAAACTATTTTATATCTATGATTAATAGATAGATCATTAAATCTATGATTCAATATTTAAGATAAGCTTACATACAGATTAATGTCAGAATGTTACTCTATAAGTTATGTCTAAGAAGATGACCCCAACATGATAAATATTTGAATAGCACACAATCCCTATCATTAATAATACCCCAGAATAAAGCAAACAATTTGCAAGTTAATATTTGAAGATATGTTCTCTTTAAATTCAATGTTTATTAATCAAACATATATTAATATTACGAATATTACACACTCAACGATTAATATTTAAGAGATAAACACACTCCCTATGTTGTTTTTAAAGAAAAACACACAATCTATGATTAATATCGTGAATAAACATACCTAACAATATTATTGGGAATAAACGCCTCACTCTACTGATTAATATTTCAACGGGATAAACACTCGCTCTATGATTCTTTTTATTTATAAGCTTGCCTCTATGATTCATCATACACGGGAATTCGATACAAACTCTCGCGATTATAATATTGAGATCGCTTACTCTCATGATTAACGTAAATTAGAGTAGCTTCAAACCTATAGATTAAAGCCATTAAGTTCATATCTGTAAGTGTCTTAAGATAAATAACTGTGTTCAATGTTTTTAGAGACCAAACTCAGCGATTATAATATTTGTGCATAAACTTTACCACTCATTGTTTGAATATTTAGAGATAAGCACACTCTATGATTCTTTAGTGATACACACACTCTGATCAACTTGTATGAGATAAACGTTTGCTGTGATTAATATTTGAATAAACTCTGTATGATTAACATTTACAGAGGTAAACTTGCTCTCTATGATTGATAATATTTACAGATAATCACACAGTCTAAATAATTTAGAGATAGAGCAACACGCAGTCCATGATAATATAATGAATCTTCTACTCTATGAATTATTTAGATAAACGACATACGCAAGTCAATGTTGGATAAAAACCTTGCGATTAGCTGTCTTCTAGGAATAAGCACACCTTATGATTGTGTTTTATGAGAGATGCACACACAGCATGCAGATTATTATCTGAGATGGCTTTATTCGCGATTAATATTTTAGAGATAAATACACGTCTGTCTTTATTATTGGAGTTGGAATAACACTCTAGTTAATGTTGAGGAGATTATTAAACACTCATGATTAATATAGAAGATATTTTTACATTCTACAGTTAAAATATTTTAGAAATAATACCTTATATTAATAATGTTTAGGGAAACACGCCTCCAAGGTTCTTTATTTTAGGATTGTGGTATGCTGTGATTAAATATTTGGAGATACACCTCTTTGATTAATATTTAGAGATATACACACTCTATTGATAATATTTAAGAGATAAACACACTGTGATTGATAACCTATATTTCGCTTCAAATCATAAGCATTCCATATCTTTAAAATACCTCTAACTTGCTTATGCAACTCTAACTAGAGACATTTTAAACCTTTTACCTTTTTGGGCAGCGTTAATTTCTAGGCAATTATAATGGTCTACTCTGATTTTAAGCTGGTTTAAAGTGGGAATTAGTCACCTGGTTCCTATCCTATGCTCTTCAATTTAAATCATAGGAGAATCTATAGGCTGCATGTTGATACTTGCATACACATAATTACTCAGGAATATGTGACATTTTCAGATGAACAGGTAAACTAATACAAAGGATAGCTAAATTCAGAACAAAGGTACTGAAGAAGACCTCAAGTTCCGCCGTTCTATCAGCGTGACTCAACTTGGATAATGAAATTCTAAGGTGAATAGAAAGTGATGATGGCTTATGTATTGAATAAAGATGGACATACACATCCATCAATGCGTAGCATGTTCTCATAACAGTGTTTCCAACATATATCTTTAATAACTTTAGTTCTGAAGTTTCTCTCATTTCAGAGGCCTGATAACGCTTTCTCTCTTTCAAGTTTCCTCCTCTTTTGCTGCTTTGTTGAAGAGAATAGCAGGTCTCAATCCTAAGACCAATGCATACAAACTGCAGAAGAAACTTTATTTGCCAAGGAGCAGATTATTACTTCTTTTTACATGAAAGAAGACCCTCAAATGTCTGTATTTTATATAAGTGAGCTGATGTTTATTACTAAGCGCTAAAAAGCATCAGACCAAGTATTCCTTACACCATTCCTCTTCACCTTAAGTGATAATCACGTAATTACAATGTGTTGCATATGATGCAAGGGGATTACATGATTACCACTTTTTGTTTTCAGCTGGAGCTACGAGATGTCAGACATTAATGGTGTCTCAGCTGCTTTTCACAAGCTGAGTGATATGGACACAAAAAGTAAATCTGACTAAATGTTTTCATTACTTTAACTTTACTCAACATCGCTAGATCTACTGTTGTTTCTAGAGCCTCCTGGGAGCATCCACTTTACTTTTATCTGAGTTTGCTTGAACTCCTTACCATGAAAAGTGAAAATCTGGTGATAAGATTTCTTTACACCTATGGCTTTTATGCTATAATATGAGACTCCTAAGATTCAGTTTAATTCAAGAGACATAAACATATCAAAAGAAAACTGCAGAATCAAGTGATCATGCCTCGAACAAGCTGAATTATATGTTTCCTTGCAAAGATATAGAAATTTTACTTCTTTATAGGCGAATTGCATCAATATGCACCACTTATTTCACATATTGCACCTCTTTGATGGAAAATTTCATGTAGTCATCTTTCTATTTTTAACTTGATAAAGTGCGCCAATGTCTTTCTATTTGCATGAGGAGATTTAAAGCAATTCATAGAATGCAGGAAGTGCCTCAGGACCTGCTTAATAGCGATCAAGGAAATCTCTCCCAAGTCACCATCATATTTATAGTAAGGTTTCTGCACATGCATATCTTTCCATTTGGTGGCTTTGAAAGTATTTTACACCTGAACAATGATCTCAAGAGCTCTGAGAGCAAAAAGGTCTATCTGTCCACTGGAGCTTTAGAAACAGTGATGAGGGTAATTCAGACTATAATCTTCATTCCTGCATATCACCTCAGACATGGAGCTCCTATCCCCTACATGCAGAGGATTAATGTGGATAGACATGGACAGATGAAGATAGGTCTGAATTACTGCAGGCAGCCTCTTGAAGGAACTTAGTGATTGCGACATACCAAACATGGACAGCCTTGCAGATGTATTGTTCTAAATTGTTATATCAAATTTGGTGGTAGAAGGTGGGTGCCTGGAACATCTTTATTTATAAGTGGTCGGCCATTGGATTAAAAACTTAATGGAATTTTGAACGCATATTCCAAGAGAGGCTGGATTGGAAGTTCATTAATTTTAGTGGAACTCCTATGTCATCTTCTAGATTAAATAATTAACAGGTCTTCTCTGTATCATTAAGTGACATCAGAAATTCCTCTTCACAGAAGAGAGGTGATATTCACCTGTAACCAGAGATCATGGGTAAAATATCTTTATCTTTTAATAGTGGCTCTCTTGAACGGTCCCTCTCCCCAGGATTATAAATATTTGTGGCTGTTAAAGGGGTTCTTAAAGCTACTTTATCTATGCAGAGGGTGATTTATCATTATGCGAAGCGTTCTAGATGTGAATCTTACCTGTTGGAATGGTCACTTTAGTTCTAATATCAATTACAGATTACATATATCAAATTCTTTGTGATAGAGGTTTAAATCATGGCCTCTAAAAAGCCTTTACAGGTACATCTTCTCATTCTTGCTTAGTTTTTATTTCTCGATGCCTTTAAGGAAGGGGACTCTACCTGCATTATTTCTATACAGTTTGAGATTTCTCAGTTTTCCCATAAACAGAGTCCTGGATATTTTCTTTATCTCTGCACCTCTCAGAACCACTGAAGAGCAAATATGTTTGTGCTACAAGTGGCCTTGAAAAGTGAGTAAAACCAAGTCCACTTCTGCATGGGCAGAAGTCAATATAATGTGGCCTCTCATCTTTCTGTGCCTTAGTTTCCTGAGGAGATGAACACTCCATGTCATAGAAAGGGAAGGCAACATGGATATCCCTTTGACTCTGGACAGATGCCTGTTGTTCACTGTCCTGGACAGAACCTTAAGACTAGTAGTGTGAGGAAAACAGTTTATATTTTTACTGAATGTAGCCCTTTCTATAAGAGGAAGGTCCACAGCAGGCTGGTGAGCCTTGTTCCTCTCCAGAAAGTGCTCAAAGATGCCATGCAGTTTCCAAACCTCTCTCTTACAGCCTGGCCAATTTGTCCCTAAAATTTTCAAGTTCTGCCTCAATCTCCCAAAGCCTCATTTTCTTTCGGTCTCTGGCGGGCCTTGTCTTCTCAGTCTTAGATTCTCAACTTGCCCGACATTCCTGCAGGCCTCGGACTACTCCTCTGCCTCTCGGACTGTGTATTTACTATTTGCTTGTCTGGAGTGTGGTGCACTGAGGCAGACATGAATCTGGATAGGAGCTGCAGTGTGTACTCTGTATTCTAGTTGCAAAGTGTATCTTTTGCCTGCTCCTGTCAGCTAGCAGATTCTGCTGTAAATTTCACTCAGATAAAGGCTCATGATAACTTGCATGCATTGTGTGTTTAGTTTTAATAAAAATAAGCAGATGTCAGAGCCTTCTTTATTTCTCACTCAAGGACATGTCTTGTGTTTACTGTCTGGGTAGGATGTGTTGGGCATT
The DNA here is from genome assembly GCF_017639785.1 of Mesocricetus auratus. Classification (NCBI taxonomy): domain Eukaryota; kingdom Metazoa; phylum Chordata; class Mammalia; order Rodentia; family Cricetidae; genus Mesocricetus; species Mesocricetus auratus. The sequence continues at coordinate 1,774 of NW_024433353.1, read as the reverse complement.
CTCAGCCTAATGTCTTGGCCTTTCCCACAAGGTTGAGGATCTCTGTTTCAAGAATGCCAAGTTTTCAGGTACCAGGTATTAGTCTTGGGACATTCATCCAGAACATCAGAAATGGAGGTCGACATGTGGTGCCCAGATACCTTGGATAGGCTCAGACACAATCTGAATTTGACAGGAAATATCTGAATATATTCATTCTCCGGAGGACAATGGCTAAGATTCTACTGTAGCCTCCACAAGATGCCATGATGATGAACTTACTTTGTTTATATTCATTACTTTTGTTTATTATAGCTGATAATTTAACATTTCTTGCTCTATGGTGTTGGCACCTTCCTAATTATAGAGAGACATTTGAGACGATTAACTGCGATAGTTATTAATACCATAGCATTACAAAATATTAGTGAGTTGATGTATGGCATCTTTTATTTTTGATCTGATATGTAGCATCTTCTGCATACAAATATTCAAAGATCATCACTCTTCATATAATTCACTTACTATGATGTAATCATTTAACTACAATATTCTTTAAAGATATATGCTGCTGTATCTTTCATACTCTATTGCAGAACTGTTTTTGATTAACTGTAAATTTTTCCAACATAATGACATTTTAGCACAAATTTCTTTGCTTTCTTTCTTTTATCTACTGACTAACATCTGCCAGGCCTTACCACTCCCTATCGTCTTTCCCAGCCTGCCTTAAAAGCCAGTCTCTCTGTTTCTATCTCCTCTATTTCTGCTCAGGAAAGAAAAGAAGAAGGTCTCAAAATTGATATCATTAGGAACGTATTTTTCAAGTTGTCAGATTAGCACCTCCCACTTAACACTTTCAAGCTACTGTTAAATATGATACCACAGATATGATAAACCTGTTTCCGATAGCTGCATAAGTCTCTGGGACATATTCTCATACCTTTGATCTCAGGAGATTGCACAATATAGGACACAGTACAGTAAATACCAACTTGCATAAACGGAAGAGAACCTACAATTTAATTCTTCATTTGAAGTCTTTTCTTGTTAGTGTACTTGAAATATGCTCATAAGGTCTTAAGAGCTGAAAAAGGTATATTGTGCATCTTGAACAACGGAAGTGTTGTTATCGTTGTTGTCGATTTGTTCACCAGTAACGTTAGAAATTTTGCAATAATGGTGGAAGTAATAGAGTGTAACTAAGAAGTCACCAGGTAAAACTACACGAAATATTAAAAGGGATATCCCGGTCACTCTTTTGTATCAAATGAATCTGTTTGCCAATTAATGCTTCCTACTTTCCAGGATTCTAAAGACTTTATGTAGTTTGAATGTCAAATCTTTGTATTTTAGCTGAATGATTTCTTTATTTGTTATGATAGCTAGATTAATTTTCCAGCTACCTGATATCGGTTTTATTATCTTTCTCTTAAAACGCTTCAACGCTTCATCGCTTTCTACTTTGAGAAAAAGAACAGATCTCTAGAATTGGGGTAATAAACTATATCATCTGTTGTAGGTTTTAAAGAAATGGAAGGCATGCAATTAGTGTTATCATTAAATCTATCCGTGTATCATACATATATGAAATATATTTGGATGAAGTATGCCTTTAAATTATCAACTGCGCCCATATACATATCATAATAGCATCATAGTAATATTGGTATGATGCGCTATGTAATCTGTCAGGAGCGAGCGTTTTAGCGATATCTTGACTACTTCTACATGCATCTTTGGAATCCATAAGTCTATGAACAAGCTACATTACATATCAAATCAACAATCCTAA